>NC_054059.1:46337280-46640310 GCF_017639655.2 Falco naumanni
TGCTTCCCTGTAACAGGTTACATGAGCTATCTGTCTGTCTCAGAATAACGAAAAGCACATTTCAATGTCTGTCCAGCAAAGTAAAATATAGAGCGTTACTGGAGTTCTTTATGATCGGAGCAATAAAATGTACAGCAGCCTATGAAATTATTGACAATTAAGAGATATTCTGGTGAATTTTGGAAGAACAAATCAATTATAAATAGTCCCATTTACAATTTATAAGAAATATTCTCTTCTGTTATATATTGCTCCTCCTAGCAGACCACCATATTTTTCTGGGATTTATGTTGAGGAATGTAATTCTCATTCCACTGAACTTTATGATAGACATAAGTGTGGTATGGATTTAATTAAAAATGTAATGGTCTAACCTGAGCTAAATAATATTTTGTGACAAAAATTGGGTGAAAATAAGAATGCAGTCTTAAAGGCAGTTCATTATAATTTTCTACATACAATTGTATTACAATTTTGAAGTAAGAAAGTGGCACCACTTTCAATTGAAAAACTCCAATTTACTCACAGCTTGGCTCCCACCATTGACAGCTGACATTTAGGACCCCGATGTCCTAGTACTCAGATTATCTAAATTACAGATCTGTGACTTTTCTGATGCAGACCTATGAGTTTTCTGTTGCAGGGGAAATTAGCTTTTATTGGAGAACTAAGGAAGAAGGATCATGCAGAAGTCTGCCAAGGGCCCATTTCTGTCCAGTAATGACTGGGATGATGGAACAGAGGGGTCTTGTAAAACCCACAAATGAAAACAACCAAGAAGTGGCTGCAGCTAGTTTGGATGACAGGATTTAAATGTATATCGGATGTTCTTCAAAATAAATTTTAAAAAGATGGAATTTGATGATGAAAATAATGCTTTACCTAGGAAGGAGAAATCAGGTCGATATACAAATATAAAATTAGAGATAACTGCCTATGCTTAGTAATGTTGAAAAGGATTTGGAGAGAGCAGAGGATAAGGAAGTTTTTTAAATTTAAACAAAATTCAGCAATATGATACTATTGGAAAGAAAGGAAAATCTTATTCTGGAGTGGATTAAGAAGGATGTTATATGAAGCAAACAGAAAGTGCTGATACACTATTCAGAATTAATATGGTCTCAAATATAGTAAAAGGCCAGTCCAGTTTCAGTTATTATCTTGTTAAGAAAAATGTAGACAAACTATTGACAGTCTGCAATCTATTGAAAAGAAACAAGGATAAAAGAGGTTCAGAAAGTATTAGTACTGAGAAACCAAAAAAATGTCTCTCTCAAACACAGATGATGGAAGCCTTCAAATTCGTAAAATGCTCTCACACAGGCAATAAGAAAACCTTTCCATTTCTACTGAGGTTAAGACAAGAAGAAATCAATATAATATGCAAGAAAGATCATTTGGAGTGGATATTGGGATATTTTCTTGTTTGTTTGCTTTTTGGTTTTTTTTTTGATTAAAAAAACCATAATGAAAGACAGAACTGAGAAACCTTCCTAGAGTTTTGTATAGCAAAGGTAGATAAGTATCTGTCACATGTTCTTGGTCCTGCCCAAGTACAGGTTCAATAACTCAGGAAGCTCTTTCTAGCTTTTTCTCTGTATGAATTTGTGTGATTTCTATTTATTTTTAAATTACTGTCAAGTACTATCTCATAGGAAAATTAATCTGATGGGGTCAGCTAATCTTTTTTACAGAAGGATGTAGCTCTTTCAGGTAATTTTGATTGTCTCTGATGATGCAACTTTCCCCTTACATACCAGTAATGAATGAATGGACTCCTATGTCCTGTAAGGTACCACTCTTTGTAAGCAAAGATGGAAGGTCTGACTTGTGTTTTTCCAGGGAGTTTTACCTTTGCCAGTTCACCGAGGTGCTGATGATGTCATTCCATACATCCTTCAACGTCTGTAGCTCAGCCTGTATCACCTTTTGTCCTTCCTCATTGCTGCTTCTAAGTGCTTGTTCTCCCTTGCCAATGGCCATGTTCAGCTTAACTTCACCATCACCTTTGAGTAACAGGATCTCCTGTGAGGCAAAATAAGGCAAAATACCAAATGTAACCTGCTGAGGTGAAAGCTGTTATTCTTTCAATAGCGGACACCATCTTCTCTGAGCTCATTTATTCTTGACAGCCATGCCCAGTATGAATTCCTAGGCACATTTTCTTGTAAGTGCCTGCCCCTTGCTATGTGCAAGTGATCCAGCAGTTTTTCCCACAGCCATAAAGGTTTTTCACTGCATTGGTGATCCTGAAATATTGCTCACATTGCAGTAGATAACAAGCAGGTCAAGCACTGCATAGAAAGACAGCACTGCATAGCTACAAAAAAATCTCAGGAAAGCCCGTGGTGGGATCTCCTGCACTGATGACCTTCCCAGTAGATGTTTATTCCAACCTGTTCCTGAAGACATCCTGTGACAGATATATCACAGCCTCTCTGTGTCAATTATCCCAAGGCTCCATTAGAAAGCTTTTTTGGACCTGAACACACATATTCATAGTTTGTTATTCCCTATTAAATGTAATACCTGGCACCTGTCTCCATTAAACTTCATCCTGTTTTTCATAGCACACCTCCCAATTTGTCAAGATCACCTTCAATTCTAATCCTCTCCTCCATAATGATAGAAAGAATAAAATATGAAAATATTAATTTTCTACAGATGTGGCCCACACCCAGTATTAACCTTGACACAAAACCTCTAGCTGTATCCTTTTTTACCTGAATTTGTGTCAGTCGCCTCTCTAGTGTGGCTTTGCTACCAACAGTGCTCTCTGATGATGCCAGTTTATCTTGAACCTCTTTCACCCATGACCACATACTCTGCAATGCCTCCTCCAAAGTCAGATGTTCTTGGAGTGCAAGCTGACATGTTCGCAGCTTCTCCTTGACAGTTTTGACCATGTTTTGATAGTTGGTGAAATGTTGAGAAGCCAGGCGCACTTCCCTCCCTGCACCATGGCCTTCTTCATTTAAAGTCTGTGCCATTTCAGACAGCTTATCAAAAGATTCCCTGAAAGAAAATAATGAGACTGAAAAGCAGTTTCAGAAAGCATATGATATTGTTATAGCAACTATCAGAAGTTATGAAGGCTGCTGACATAATCACCTGCTCCACCAGTGATAGAGTTCACAGTTAACAGAAAAATGATCTGGGAGAGACTGAGAGGAAATACAAGCAGTGTGTATTGATTAATATCTTTACTTGTGTACAGAGCCATTTCTTGCAGATTTTGGTATTCAAAATGATCACACCAAAACCTTTGTGTTGCATATTTAAATTAAAAGCTAACTTAATTTTCTTTTTCACTGTCAGACTTTCCAGTTCTATATGAACTGCTACCTTTTTGTACCTCCCAAAGCTTCAGAGAAGTTCATAGTCTTTGACACAGGTAGGAAGGTATGATGGAAAGGTCAGGCCATTTCTCCAGGATTAGACACTGACTCTGGGTTCAGTACAAGGGTCAGTAAAGGGGATTAAACCTCTGGGTTTATGCAGACTCAGTAAATCTCTACTGGATCACCCTTCCTGATACCCTGTGAATACAGGGAATTTACACCAAACCAAAATCTCTTGCATCAGTCCCAAGGGGTTAGGCAGTGACTAGGTGTTCCCTTAGCATGCTGTGAGGCATGAAAAACTGATTACTATTTCTGTTTCATCTTCACCAACCTAACAATAAAAAAAGAACATGAAAAACCACTGTGTACTAAAAAAAGCAATTACTCCATCATCAATTGGCTAAGTCTGAATTCTAGAAAAGATTCCACAGGCAATGTGGATGGTATTTGAGCTCTTTTATAACACCAACTATATGAGAAAGGGGTTTTCTCCAACCTGGTTGGCTCTGAGTGTTGCAGGACAGAAAGTATGAAAATTTTAAAATGCATATAATGATAAGTTTCATTTTTACTATTGCTTTTACAAGCAATATTTTAAAGATTTACTTTTACATGCAATATTTTTAATATTTTTAAATGATGATTATTATTTTTCAGTTTCCATTTATTAATGAAGCAAGATAAACTTTTCCTAATAAGAAATGTATCAACATCAAATTTTGGACCTGGCTTCAAATTCCAGTTCCCTCAAAACTGGAAGTATCTGGATTCAGCCTCTTTTCCCAAAATATGTTACAATACCTTTTTCTATCTTTCACAAACACACTTTACCCCAACACTTTAGTTTCACTGTTGCTTTAGCAGAGAAAAAAGTGAGAGTATTTTAGGAAATGCATTTCATACTACCTTGAATTCAGTAACTCTTCCAGGAAATTTTCCACTTTCTGCACCTCCTTTTTCTTCTCAGGAACAAGCTGTTTGCTCTCTCCAAGTGCTTCTGTGCTTATTCTTTCTTCCATGTCATGTAGCCACAGGCCAAGTTTTTTGTGCTGATCTTCAAAGCTACAGAACAGATAAATACTCCCTTAAAAATACTTCTCAGGTGGAGTCAAGTTAGTAAGAAGTTAAGTTGGTTCTTTCAATATTCACAAGACCAGGAAAATAAAGGTAGGTATCAATTTCATGCTTCAAGAATAAGAGTTGTACACAAAACATAACTCCACGGTGACTACTAATCTAAAAATATTCAGCAGCTCTCTAAAAATGTTCAGCAAAATCATGGGAACATGAACAGTGAGAAAAGACATCTCCAAAATTTAAAGTGACAGTGCTTTTATTTATTACTAGATTCAATAAAGTCAAACTAAAATAAAGTTTTTTCTAAATTCTTATAATTTAGTGTAAGATTAAAAGATGGGTTCAAATGGACTTTTACTCAGTATTGACACTTACAATACCTGAAGCATTGTGCTTTCAATCTCTCCAACAGAATGTAATTGGAATCCTGAGCACTCAGAATCCAGCAAAACAAGTTCTGGCCCTAAGTGTGAAGACTTTTTCCTTACATGAAGGCACACATCTCATCTTGCTGTTTTACCCATTTATGCTACACTAACTTTGCTTTTAACTAGCCACAGTTTTGAACCTAGTTATACCTAAAAATATTTGGAACTCCCCAAATTCCAGCCCCAAGTAATAATTTAAGAGTGTTTTCTTATTAACTCCTTCAGAAATACATCCATCTGGAATGGGACAGGACAGATGCATGCTGTGTAAAAAGTGTACTATCTTCAAAGCCCAGGGCAGAACTTGGAAATTCATCACACATTTTCCTTTCAGGAAACTGCATTTAAATTACTGAGATCCCAACTGCTGATTTGGGATTGCACGAGCTACACAGATCTTCCGCATATAAGACCCTGATCTTTCATTGTTTAACCAAATCAATACCCTTGGAGCAAGACCTGTTGCTTTGTTTTCAGCAAAGAACTTCATTTTCTCTTTAATATTTGCAAAGAAATAAGAAAACAGGACTAGAGTAACTGGAAATAATTTCAGATTGTGCCCTGTATTTCTGCAGCTGGACAATTTCATGCAGTCAATAGCTTTTGACTACTGGTGTTACTCACCTCCCCAGGTGTGAGGCACAAGCTTCCAGGGCCTTCTTATCATTCAGACACTGGTTGAGGAATCCCTGCAAGTTCTGCTTAGATTTCGCTATTTGCTCCTGAATATGGCTCACAGCTGGTTTGGGTAAGCAAGCATACAAACCTTCTCCTTCCTTGCAGGCAGCATCTAACATGTTCTGTCCCTCACTAACAGAATCCAGCACACTCTGTGTAACGAAAGAATACAGTTTGAACATGCAAGATTTAATAACTAAAGATAAGCAATATTTCTATTAGAAGTGGTCAGATTTCCCCAACAAGATGACAGCCATGTCTGGCTATGGAAAAAATTCTTAGAAAACAGTTCAAATAAAATTTTATTAAGTGGTGCTAAAATTCACAGAGCTCAGTTTTCCCATTTGGTCCCAAGGCAGTCCTGTCTTTCTCTGGATAGTTTAGTTATGTCCTGAAGCTGTTACACGTTTCAGGAATTAGGGCTGTTTGCAGTAGGTGTCTGGTATTTGTGTTCTGTCCCATCAAAAGTCTACACGGTTAAGATTTGACATATCAGTGTTAACCTGAAAAACTGAATAAGCAATATTATAAGAAAAAATAGGAATAGAAAAAGAAAGAAGGGGGTAAAGGAAAAAAAGATTAAAAAACAGAAACAAGAACACATGAACCTTTCAGAAATTAAATTCTGATCTCTCAGAACAGTGAACAGTTTCCACTGTATTTCCTGTACAGGACATATTGCTGTCTTAAACCATTCTTACATTACTTTTTGGAAACAAAACCAGTAAATAAGAAAGCATCTACAAATTATTTTAGGGATATAATTGGTTGCCTATAGCTAAATTGCTAATTACTATTTAATTTTTAATTTGTTCACTATACCTGCAAGTCATGTAGCTTTGCCTCTATGGCTTTGCTGTCTCCAGACCTGTCAGATGATTCTTTTACTGCAGCCTTCACACCAGAAAACCATTCCTGGAATTCTTGCATAGAATCTTATTTGATAAAAAAGTATAGAGAAAAAAATATGTTTTTAAGAAGAAGCATTATCCACAGTACTATACAGCTGTCCTCCACATTTTTTTTATCCTTCAGAAACAGTGTGTAAAAGCTAACAGGGTAAGTCTCATTGCCTTCAGTGACCTTGAGGACTGAGACTGATTTCCCCAGAAGTTAGATGTTTCCACTGTAAACATCCAAATTTGAACAGTTGCACTAAGCTCCCCTTTATAAGCACTGGGAAAAGACAGGCTTTTTCAGCCTATGATATGTCCCAAATTATTATTAGATAATGTCTAGATTAGTATCTTAATATTTAAGATTAAAAATTCCTTACTTCTCTCCACTGACTACCCAGGGAGCACAGGAAATACTTCAGATTGAGACTTTTACTTTATAAACATCTCCATTTGATTGTATACATCTCTTTATGGCAAATACACCAAGTCTGTATGCAATGGAGTTGTATACTAAGAGTGAAGAGAGATGGAGTTGAGCTTGTCTATCACGTATATTACGTGGTTAAAGCTGAATTCTGTTTTTGTAAAATGCTTTGTCTTGTTGCAGTTATCAAATGAACATTTGGTAACAGGACTTTTTGAAATGCTCCATACAAAAATAAAGTTGTAATACTAAGTGAGTGACATCACTGGAAACTCCAGCAGACTCCAGAATGATTCATGGCTGCAGACTAACAGCTCATATTAACAAGCCTGAAGACTCACAGAGAAAATGTTTTTCCAAGGACTCTTGCATGCTGGCCTGTGTTCTGGAACAGAGCAGATTCACAGCTTCATACTTATTTATTAATGAAGTGACAGTGCCACCAAGATTTTCCAGTTCTACCGAGTGGTATTTGCGACAGAGGCTGTTGAGGTTCTCACGGGTAGACTCAATGCTGCTCTGCTGAAGCTGAAGGTCTTTTTGTATTTCCTGAAAATGAAGTTGCAACACAAATATGGCATTTACAAAGAACCGAAAGAGCCTCTCTTTTCCTCAAGCATTCCTGCTCCTCCCATATGCTCTTTCCTCCTATGATCTATTGCAAGTCCTAGACACAATGAAGGGAAGAATTACTGGATCACATTTCCTGAATTTTCCAAGCAAGATGAATCCTTGAAACTAAAAAGCCAACACAAAAATGTGAAAAGTTCTATTTCTCATGTTTTACTACTTTATTAAAAAAAAATAAATTTCAAGGCATGTTGAATAGCAATTTTAGTATTTTCAGCAACGTCTGAAGGGACACCTGAGATGCAATACATTTGTATTTGGTAGGACTCGTGAATGAAAGGGAGTTTTCATCTGTTTTCATTTGACTAGAGAGCAACATTTATCTGAAAATTAAATTTGGATTAGCTATTGTATCAACATTAACGTGCTCAAGCTGCAACAATCTCCATGTGGTTTATTATGTTATGATGTCCATAATCGTATGTAATCAAGATTGTTCTAGGATGGAGACAAACAACTGCTATACATGAGGACTGAGGAGGACTTCTGAGGTAGAACTTTGTGTTGAAATTGAGCTCAGTCCAGGGTCTTTTACTGTGATGAGTTATAAGTTCATAGCTTATATTGCAAGGGAGTCAAGGGACTTATAAACATCCTGCAGTAATGACTAAAGAGTTCAATGTGACAAGAGCGGTTCTTGTCACAACGAAGACCATATTATTAATTTGCTGAAAGGTTTGTTTAAAGTTAATAAATCAGAACTTTTATTCATTGGTGGAACTTCTTAAAAAGTCTAACTGTATTATTTGCTAATGTTCTAGTAGCAGTGCAGGAGGTACATACATTTTATCAAATGAAAATTAAGTATAATGCTTAACAAAAACTGATAAAACCCCAGAGATCACTGTATAAGAAAAAATATATTCATCTTCTTCAGCACTGACCTTCACTTTATTTAGAGCTTCAGGATCCAGGTTACGTGCACAGCTTAACAGCGTCTCTTCCACTTTTGTTAAAAAGTCTGTTGTTTGATCAATAAACTTCTGTAACTGCATCTTCTGAGTACCGAAATCTTTCAGAATCTCTTTTGCTGTCTCTGACATTTCTTTGGCATGTTCCAACTTCTGTCTCAAATCTGATTCTATAAACTAAAAGCAAAATGTTATGTATTAAAGCATTTAAATAAAACATTTATTATGGTGAATGTTCATTGAAAAAATAGAAGGTAGGAAAGTGACATACAGTGATCATTTTGCTCTCTTTGCATTCGTAACTAAAGATCCTTACATAAATTAAAAATGTCAACCAATCAGGATTTAGATATACAGTCATCCAAAGGGATACTAATCTATAAAGAGCCAGACTGCAAACTGTTGAGGTTATTACCCACCTCTGAAAAATTCAACAGTTGATCTTTTTCCTTTACTAATTTGCTGTATATACAGATCATGACCTAATCACAACTAGCTACATAAAAAGAAATATCAACTAGTGAGATTTAAGATTGCTAAGGCTTAAAGTATCTCAGTGTAAGGCACATTAAAATTGAAGACAATATGAAAATAACAATATTGCTCATTAACATGTTGAAAGACAGCAATATGTGAAATTAAAGTAGATGTTAGCTGTGCACATATTACTAATAAAAAGTAAATCAGTCATAATAGGGTAATATTTATAAATGAGCAATTACTGAAAATTCTATTAAGGATTTGTTTATGTCCTTAGGATATGAGCTGCTCATACTAGAACTTAATTATTTAGCATTCAAATGTTGGCAAATAATTTGGGGATTTATATTTAGTTTGTGAGGTTTTATTTTCAAATTTGCATTTATATATCAACTACAATTATTTCATTGTAGATATGTTTTAAATTATTCATTGTATTTATCATATTTAGTAGTTGGAAATATGTGTGTGTTGGTTAACAGTAATATTCTAGAAAATAATTTGCTCTGTTTCACTCTGTAAGTGGACAGATATTTATTCTGAAACATATGTTTAAACTTGAATTTTCTGAACCTCTCATGTAAAGGAGAGAATTTAGGAGAACATAAGCACTTCCACATAATTTGCATTTCTTTATACTATGGACCCTTGACCCTTATCTGATTGGTAATTTAGGCTTATGTGTACTGTCACAATAAAATGTGGACAAGGCTTGAGTGTTATATTAAGTTCTGTTAAAATATGATAAATGATTTTGAAATAAATATCTATGGAGATATTTCCTTGCCTGTGGAAACTGCAAAAGTTCAGCTTATCTTTTGAAACTTCTTACACTGAAAGTGAATAATCTCACATACCAATTTCCATTTGAAAACAAACATCCAAAACAGTCATAATTTGGTTTTGCATCTGCTCTATAACATAAAAAATAAGGACTTAGCCAATCAACAGCTCACCTTCAGTGTTTGTGTATTAACCCTCTCTTGTAACAGCTGGTTCAGGATACTAATTCCAATCAAATGAAGAATACTTTTGGGTTGATAAAGCAAATTAATGTATTTTACTGCATTATAATCCTTTCAAAGAGGCAAACTGTGTATGCGCTCATATGTGATGTGGCTTAACATTATGCAGTGTAGAGAATATCATCTGTCTCATATATGATCAGTTACCTTATAAACTCTTTATTTAAATTTAGTAAACAAATACTGTTACAACTCTAATGTTCAATTACTTTATGGCATACTTTTTTTTTCAGAAAAAAATCATTTAACTGAAGAAATTTGAACAAAGAATCATTATGATACACCTAAATAGTAACTGCATCTGTCACCTTGAAAAAAAAAGGCAATACAGGAGAGAGAGAATTTCAGGAGTCATCTCTTAGTTATTTGAGCACAACCTGGGATTACCAATATCTTTATTTTACCTGGAGATCTGCAGGAGGTTCTTGACTATGGGTTAGTTCTTTGAGATCTGAAATTTTGGAACTAAGCTGCTCCAACTTCAGTTCTTTATCCTTGACTTCAGACTGTAAAAGAGATGTCGTCAAAGTTTCATATCAAACTACAAGGGGGTTTTAGACCTTCAGAATGATGCTCCATCAATTGCAAAAATGAAAGAAAATGTAAACAAAGTTTAGCAACCAGAGGCAAAACACTGTTGTTCTATTACGTTTTTTCTCTAAAAATCTCCCATCTCTATTCCTTTATTAGACTCAGTCCAGAGATTTTTTTCCACTCCAGTGAAATAACCACACACATTTTTAGTATTTGAAATGCACCAACAGCTTTAGTTTCTTAAAACTGGCTGAATAAAATGGGAATGCCATTGTTTATTCAACTGGAAAAATCTACTGTGGTTGTTAGGTTCCACTTAATGGCACGCAGAATATAATACACGTGCTCTCTAGTTTTTATTACAAGGAAGCAAGCTCTCAGAAAAAAGTTAGACACAGAAATAAATTTTAACTTCAAAAGGGAATTTAAAAGTGCTACGATATATGAACTGACATATCTGGACCTTGTATTTATTGTTGTCACATGGATCCAAATTATAAAGAAATAGCCTAATTATTAAAAAAATAATAGCAAAATGAAAGAGAAAAAAATAATTTGTATAATTGTAGTTCTGAAGTTTTAGGCAAGTAATTTGTGTGTGCATCCCATTACCCAAACTTGCTTTTCTAAAAGATTCAAACAGATCACTCCAATTAAAAGATTGGACAGTGAATTTCAGAATTAAATTGCTGCATTTAACATCTGCCCTGAATGTTAGAAGTTCAGGTGGCCCCAGAAGAATCCTCAGGGATTGTTTTGTGCTAGGGAGGATATAATACTAGGTGACTGATCAAGGAAGGGAGCACTGCTATCTATGGACCATATAAAAAGTACACTGATTATTTTTGTCCATGCTTACTTATTTCTGATTGCTGAAAGGGCAGGACCCTTCTGTCAGTGAACTGCCTCTCCTCTCACCTTTGCAAAATAAAGTGTAAAAACAGTATTATGGACTACGCATTCTGTGACTGTAAATGTACACACAGTGCTCATCTTCTGCTATTCTGCCCCTCCTGTAAATTGGGTTCACCTGTGGTTTGGGTACTGGTGGCTCTTACTCCAAACAAGTTTTAATAGTGATGAACTTAGGTGGTCTGATTGCTATACTGATCTGAAAGACATTAGGTGAAGTTTGTCCTGAACAAGGTATTGATTTAGCACCATCTAATGTTCTATCATACTACTTGTATATGCTTACTGTGCATCTTCTTAAGGACCTCATTATTTCAAGTGAAGTAGAACATGGCTAATTCTATGGTTGATCTTTCAACCATATGGCTGTATATTTCAAGCCAATAGAAGCACAATGCATTCTGAACACTCGCTAGATTTTTAAAACACTCTAACACTATACAGAAAAGAAAGACATCTTACTGAAATTGTTACAACCTGACAAAATTTGCCCTCCAATCCAGCATTTTTTTTTTTTAATTTATATATTTTTTTTTGGTCTGGAGCACCTACCTTCTTAGATGAGATTTTAGAAACTACTCATTATTTGCTTAACTTCAGCTGAAGCTGACTAAAATTTTCATCAGTTTCTACTGGAACAGAGTTCAGTCCAATGCCATGCTTTTTTAAATTTCTGTGCTTGTAAGAACACATCGTCATTTACTGCTAGAGCCAAAATACGGAGTTTAGATTTAGTAAGAGACGTGCCATTCTTGTTTCTGTCCAAAGCAAACAGCTTCAAAAAAGGCCTGGAATGCTCTCAACTAGCCATTGGGTTAGTGGTACCACTGCTGGAAGAGGAGACATAGTGGTCCACAACAGCACAGCCTCATCTATGTGCCTGATATCACTTGAGATTTTAGTCCAGGACATTGTTATCACTGGTTTATGGGTAAGCACCTGGAAGTCTTTCAGGAGGACCTGCATTCTCTGACTGTTACTCAAGTTGCTGATGCCTTCATTCAGTTGAGAAATGCACTTGTTGCACCATCCATCCATTTCATTTCCAGTTCTCAGGATGTCATCCCATAGAGACACACTTACATTCAGCCGGTCAATGTTGTCTTCAATTCTTTCAGACACCTTTTAGGAGAGGAGAATGTGCCAATACCATTAACAAATTACTTTTAGATTTCTTTATTTTGCAGCCAATTGTAAGACAACTGCATCAGAAATAGCTAGCAAGCCAAGGTGAAACAATTTTGTTAGTATTAGGTCTAAGTTCTGAATTCTAATTTAGTTACCCAGATCATAAAATGAACAAAAAATGTATGTGACTGCTTCTAAAATTGTGTATATTTTTTTACTAGGAAAGAGGTTTATGTTCAAATAAACCTTATATTTAAAACTAGCTACATTGATCTTTCTTATGTAATGTTGGAATTTCCAAAGTTCTATAAATATGAAAATGTAAAATACTTGCTTTTATATCGTGTTTCTTTGCTATAATATTGTCTTCCCCAACATATTTGCATCTTTTATGTTGTAGCTTAATACAATTTACTGACTAATTTATTTAGTCCAATTGACTTTAATAAAGTAATTCTGGCATATATTAGGTGAGAAACCAATCCTTGGATTATACTTGAAAGTGTGCACTGAGCAAATTCATACTCCTAACATTCATACATTGTTAAAAGACATCGGTTTAAATCTGTCAAATGGATTTCACAACTTTGTGTGTACAGTGGATGCCAAATCCCTACGATTAACTCTTTGTGATATATTTCAGAGAAAACTTTACTGAACAACTGCACTCTAAGATCCTAAGGAAATACTAATACTGTAACCTTCGCCAACTTAAAAACTGTATTTGCATATAAACACCAGATTCTTACATCTAGCCATTTGTCCACCGTACAGTTCATATCTGTTTTTACCGCAGTGGAGTCGCAGTTATGCACCCTTTTCAATTCTGCCAACAAATGTTTTCCTTTATTGGTGAAAGTATCCAGGTCTTTTTGTTTATCACTCAGATCATTCTTTGCAGCTTCATGCTGTGGACATAAATATTTGCTTATTTAATAAAGCCTTGAAGAAAGAAAGAAAGAAAAATCCAGTTCTCCAGACACCCATCCCTAGGCATGTGGTATATGTTATGTATTTGATAATTCTCCGTTATCATACCATCTAATATTTAACCATGCCACAAAATACAGAGTAACTGACTTGTTTTTTTTTTCATTAGCATAATCAAATAGTATGATTGTTCTTATAAATAAAGCACACAGGTAGGATTAATACATTCTGAATTTCCCCTACTTGGTAACCAGCTATCTTCAGGTTTTATGGCAATTTTTTTTTTAATTATTCTTTCAATTCTTCAGATTCCACATATCTAAAATTGAATGTAAGAACCCATCATTGACAAACTAGTGTCTAAAATCAGTTCTGGAATTACAGCAGGGTAAACAGAGGATGCTGCAAACAAAATTTAGAACTGTAAATCCCGTCACTCCTAGATACTTTGGAAAACAAAAGTACAGATGTGTTCAGAAAGGAATAAGACAAAATTCTTCAGGGCTACTAAATTTGCAATTTTAGGCATAGGGAAATCTTTGAAAAACTGTCACTGAAGAGGTAACAGCATACTGAGAAAGGATCACAGGAAGCATCTCTACCTTTTTTCTTTAACCATTATCACAGATCAGCATTAGAGATAAGTTACTGATCTGGATGCAGTATGGCCATGTGGCCATGCCTACTTTATTATGGTAGGAGCTGTGCTAAATATTTATTGCTTCAACTCCTTTAGGCCTAGATATGGTCACTGTTGTAGCAGGGCATTCTCCACAGCCCAAGGCTCACATTAAGGAGAGAAATCATATGGAAGTTACAGGCATCTCTTTGTTTGACTGGTAAGCTGTGTTCTATTTTTTAGTTCTAGCTAAAAAGTCTATTAAAAAAGAGGGCATAAATATGCACAGTTTAGAATGAGGTTTATATAGAACTAGCTGACAAATTTTTAATGAAGAGTTCAATAGGCTTCCAAATGAAACTGTTCTCCGAATGAACGGAAAGAGTTTAACTCAGAACTCTTTTTTCTGACAGGCTAACGGATAGCGAAATTTAGAATTTTAGAAATATGATTCAGTGAAATGAATGGAATGCAGGGATCCAAACTCCTTATCTCTGCTCAAAGGCCAGTATCAACATTGCAGCCCATGCATTAAGTCATCTTAGGGAAAGAGACAGATGTAAGAATAGCACACATCAGAAATGTGTGCAACTAGTTTTCTTTTGTTGACTTATCTATTAAAATATTACCCAATATGGGAAAACATTGAAGTATGTTGACGGGAAACATCCTTTTATACTAATGATAGGAATATACTATCATTACCTAAAGAGCAGATAACTTACACTTTCCATGTATATTAACATTTCGTATTTCTAGGTGTTAAAATTATAAATAGCAACAATTAAATATACATTAACAGATCTCACCAAGATGCTCTGAGGACTATATTATTTCCTCACCAGAATCAGTGCAATTTAAACCCTGAATGTCAGTGTGACAAGAATTGACAGTAAATTCAAGAAACTTTAAACATAGCCCAAGAGCACCTTTCAAACAGAAAAATCCATCTCAAAGATCATTTAAATCCCTCAAATGAAATTGTATGTAATTACCTTTGATAAAGTTCGCCTGATGTCTTCATGATCCTTCCAAATGGATTTGATCACAGAAGCACTGTCAGCACTGTCTATGACTTTCATTACTGTTGACTTCAAGCTCTGATATTCCTTCATTAGATCAATAAGAATGCAGGAGTGTTCCCTTCTGTAATGTGAAAAGGCTGTGTTAGCACCATTTGCTGTCATGTTTCTGAAGGAAAGAGAATGTAACATAGCGATTCACCATGGGAAAACCAAGATGCAGTGCTAAACATTTTTTGGATGGCTAAGGAAATATTAGTATTTAGGTTTTACAGATCACTGTGGGTCCATACATCACAAAGCATCTTATTGAAGAGATGCTATCTGAATCATATATATCAGATATCAAAGCAACTGACTTCAGCAAAAGAAAGAAACTGGAATTCAAGCTTCTCACTTCCTAAGTTAGCATCTTACTGACTGGAAACCACACTGTAATGATTCTGGCACTCACAGCTCATTTTTTTTAAACTTGTTTCTTTAACACGGAAAATACTTTTGTTTTGTACAAAGGAGCAGAAGTAAAGACTAAAGCAAGGCAAGGTAAGTCTATCTTGTCCTCTAGTTGTCAGATACAGGCTTTTGGGTCTAAAGCATTAAATTCAACTTACCTGTCATTCTACTGAGAACAGATAACATGCTGCTAAGAACAGGGCTAATATATATTTCCACCTCCTCTTCAGAAAAGCCTATTTCTGCTCAGGCAATGAATAGAAAAAACCAACATATTCAATCCTTTTTTGGTGTTTATACTGAAGAGGGAGAAGGAAGACTAATACTTTGGATATGATTAGTTGCAGAACAGTGTGTATATCAATGAAAGGAATTTGGGAAACAGGTCATTGCCAAGAAAAAGAGGTAATCGCTTTAGGAGATGCTCTTCTCTGAATGCTCCACAGAGCTCTTCAAAATTATCAGGTTCAGAGAGGTCTAAAATTGTGTCTATATGACAGAGAAAAAAGTTCAAAATAATTAAAATAACAATTTAAACAAAAATTAACATTATTTTTATGTTAGAAAGGAATACTGAGGTACCTGAGAATCTTTCAGTTTTAGGTATAAAGATGGGAAGAACTACCCCAGTATGTGAAAACTGGACAACTCATTTACCCTCAGTAATGCCTCTATAAGGCAGAGACAGCTCTTTTACGTTTTCTTTGCTACCAGGCTGGTACTGTCTAGCTTCTGGCACATGTATGCAGAAATTACTTGGGTTACTATTACCAAGGACTTCTAGAGGTAAGAAAAATGTGTTGTAGCAACACACAACATGAAATGCAAATTAGCAGCACTGCTGATGAAAAACAGAGTGATGAACATTTGTAAGCAAAGCTATTCTTCTCTTCCACTTAGTTGAGATTTATATACCTCCTAAAAATACACTAGAAAACCAGACTGAATTCATCTGGAAAAAAACCACCAGAAATGCAATTCATATAGCTGTATGTCTTTTTAAGAGGGGAATAATACACAAATCTGGTTAAGAGGCAGCATATTTACAAATATCTGTATAGTTTCAACCAAGAAAATAGAATAACAGTACAGTATATAAAACAAAGGAAAAAAAAAAACCAACACTTTTCAGCATAAATGATTAAAAAAAAAAAAATAAATATCATCATTCCAGTAATCCAATCCAGCAATTACATGGGGATCACCAAATTGCATATGCCCACTGAAATATTAGCCAGGGTTAGAACTGTTTTGCTTCTGCACTTTGACAAAATTTATGTAAACTGAGGACAATGTAGTACTGAATGAAACTAGCACTTAATATTACCATGCAATTTTAAAAAAGAACATTTGAAGTTTTCTTTAATGATGATGATGAAGCAGCTAAGACAAAGAAAAGAGTAGGTTGAAATTTTCTTTAGTTTCTTTAGTTCCTTTCTCCATCCACTTTCACTGATACAGAAAACTGGTCACAAAACTCATATCATTGATTACACACTACTGATTGCTATGAGTCTGGTCCCTTGGGCAGGCAGAAAGACTTAAATCTAAGAATGATTTAGGACCTCCAAGTAGAGCTGTCAGAAACACATAGCCAATAGAGAAGGAAAATGCTAGAAGGACAGTATGTGTTAGTTGGAGTCATAGTGAAATCTCAATGGAGATTTCTTACCTTTCAGGAGAGTAAACAATAACATGCAACTAAAAGCCCACTATAGCTCTAAGTACTGTCCTAAGGACCTATCTGTGGCTTCATTAATAGTATGATTTGCGGCTTAATTAATAATTACAGCTGGTACAAATATCCTGGTTTATACTGTGTTTTATCTTCTACTCAGTATTTAGCATACCAGCCCTGTTTTTTATTTGGATTAATATGACAAGATGTCAAGTGTAAATAACTGTGTCTCTTTTCCACACTAAAAGGACCCCCTCCTTTCTCACCTTAAGTCTAAGATCTACTTACTTTTCATGTATAACTTTCTTGGTATCTTCCCACAGAGAATCCAAGCGATTTATCTCTTTGTCAATCTCAGGAGCAAGTGTGGTATCTTTTTGGGCTATTTGTTTTGCTTTGTCCATGAGCCACTGGAGTTCATGCTGGTGAGAATGCAATTCTTCATCTAACTGGTTAAAGATCCTCAATCTGCAAGTTAAAAGGCAGGTTTCAAATTTACTTTTCTTCACTTTTTTTTTTTTTTTTCAACAGAAAAGAGGAGAAAGCAAGAACAGCAGCTGCTGTTAGTGTTACTGTGCATAAAGTTCTCTTTTCCTAACATTTCCTACAATATCTTCAGAAAACAGTGTTCTCTGGATATTTTTTTCTGCTACAACTGGCCTCAGAATGTGATTTTTCTGCTACATATACAGCTATACAATTATACAGACATGCATATACCTTCACCTCAAACAGTGACTTCGAAATATACTCAATTATTTAGATTAATACTTTATTATAGTAAATGTTTTCAATTCCTTCAGCACATGCAGTCTTCAGTTCTGTAAGAGCAGAAATAGTTATGTTATATGGGATTTCTAATAGCTGTTTGGATCTTGGATTCATTTGGACAAAATACATTTCTGAGACAAAGATTTTATTGACTATTCTTTCAATATAAAAGATCAGTGGGACTTGCTAAGTGTTCTGCTTATGTTCTCCCTCCATCCAAACAGCTCTCTTACAAAGTTTTATTAAGTACACATATGAACTCATATATGCCTGGGAAGAAATAAGATACCCAGGCAGAAAACTCACACACGCCTCCAATGCATCATAAAAAAATGTAGAGATTGCAAGCAAATGAAGAAGTGCTAATCTCAAGGATTAATACTGTTTTTACCTTTGCTGGAGGGCTTGTAGTGTTGCCTCCTTCAGGCCCTCCTTGTCAGCCTTTTCCTCAGTGTCTTCAATACTCTTCAGTAGCAGTTCTCTGCGTTCCATGAAAGATCTTCGCAAGGCTCCAAGAGCTTCTGCCTCACTCTGTTTGGTTCCCAGAAGGTTTTGAACTGCCTCCAGTTCCAAGCACAGATTATCCACCACAGCCCTGCAGGACGTCCTCTGCCCAGAAATGCTGTGTTTTAGATGATACTGGGCCTTGGTAAGGGAACCATCCAAACTGATCGCAACAGATTCCAGCTTGTTAAGGTTTTGAATAACATCATTTAGTTCCTTTGCCAGTAATTCAGACTTAGCTTTATCTATATTTCCTGTTTTCTCTACTGTCTGCCTCAGCTGGTGGAGCACTCCTGATGCAGCACTATGGAGCTCCAGGAATACTCGCAGCTGACCAAGAGCCTCTTGTCTTTGGCTAGTTATTTGACTTGCTTCCTGGAAGATCTGAAAGCAATCCTCAGCCTTTGCCTGCAATGTCTGTTGGTCCTCTGGGCAGCTGAAAGAACACAATTTATCTACATGTTCCTTCAGCCTTTGCAGCTGCTGTTTCTTACTTTGAACTTCTGTTGAGTGGTTCTACGGGAAAGAAAGAAAACAGGGCTGGGTTTCTTCTTCCAGTCAAAAGCTCAGAAAACATTTTAGTACTAAAGTTATGAGCAAAACAAATACTACTGAGGGGTTTTCAGTAAGAACAGTTCGCTGTTACAGTTTTGCTTTAAACTGAACAAATAATAGAAATTTGTATGTAACTGTAACAGTGTATTGTTTTTCAAACAAATAAATGACCTTGCGCCAGTTTTAGATTAATATTAGCTGAATGCACTGTAGAATTTCTCTGTCTTTAATATTTACATCCAAAAGTTTACCTTATTGTGAGATGCAGCTAGTTGTTGATCAGCTGTGTTTATTTCTGAAGTGGCTTGTAGTTCAGCAAGAAACTGCTTAATCCAGTCTGAAAACCTGAGCAGGAGCTCATCGAACTGCCCATGCTCAGCAACAAGAGACTGAAGGAAGTTGATCCTATAGGATGTCAGATGTAAATATGAAAGCACTTGATGCAAATTAATCAGTTCTCATAATCAAAACCACAGCTGACTGGACAGCATTAAAATCAATGCCAGGTGGAAGGTAAGGAAGAAATGTTAATTCGTGTTACAAATGTGATGACTGCTGTGTTGTTTTCTTAACTGGGGAATAACATAACACTTGAAAGCACCAGTTTGGCTCTATTTCCACTGTTTTATTCATATCTACTGTTAGAAGTGCCCCAACCTACCAAGGTATGTTCTACTTCACGGAGGTAGTCCCAGCAAAGAGAATAATATTGATGGAAGCTAAACTTCAATTTTCAGACACACCAATTCTGTTTGCCCTAGCATCTGCAACATTGCATGTAAGGTGAAAGTTTCATCAATTTAGGTAGGGGGTGAGTAACTGCATGTTCAACTTCCACTGAAGGAAGTAAGGGTCAAGTCTGCTTAAAGGAACACAACTCAAAGGAGGAATGTGTCCAGAGGAGTACTTGGCACCTAGCAGAACTAAGCTTTTAAACCCTGTCATTAAAAAAGGCATTGTCACTAACCTTCCCATTTCCATTAGAAATTTCTCTACATAATTTTCAACATGAAATGCTATGTAGAAAATCGTTACATTATAAAGCAATCATATTGATAAAGCACCTAGAAGATGATGTCATTGACCAGAGTCTATTACTTTAGCTCCTTTACAAATAGTAAAATATGTATGTTCATAATTGAAATCTAAATATATAACAACACAGAGTTTCAGAAAAGGAGGCAGTGTTCCTGAACCTAACATGAGCCAACAGCCTAACAAATGAGCATTTGTAGTATTTGTGGCAAATGAAAACTTCAAAGTGAGTTTAAAAATATAATAGTGTGGTTTTGCACAAGATAAAGCATGTAACTGAAAAAATGAAGAGCAAATATTACAGATTTCGGAAGTAATTTAGGAAGTTAGGTTGGAAATTGTAACTGAGGAATCTCAACGTTATCTTAATATCCTGCCCCATACTCTTTAAAACAGAACTCTTCTATCAAAAAAATATGGGGAGATTATGCCAAAAACACAGCATGATAAATCTGTGGGATTCCTGACGCCCCGCTCCTGGGGTCACAGGATTCAATATGAAACTTAAACCTTTGGTTTCCATATGGTAATACTGTAAAAAACTACATTTCAAGACTGTGATTCCTCATCTGGATATTGGTTACTCCCATTTAACATTTAAAAGACATTCTGAAGCACAAACCTTTTATTAACAGCTTGTGGTAAAGCTTTCCACCTCTCATCCAGCTCTTCAAATTTTTCTTTTACTGTTTTCACACACTGTTTGGAAGCTGTTGGGAATAGCGACTCATTTAACTGTAATAGGCTCACATAGACTGAAGCATGGGACTCAATATCTGCTTGCAAATCCTGGGAAAACAATGTCATGCACAGCCTTTAGGTTAAATATGGCATCATATTATGCAAAGTAACAAAAATAATAAAAAGTCAGCTAGGGATTTCCAGTACATCACTTTGAGACAAGTGACTGAGTACAGTCAAATACTTGGAGGAATTGAGGTCTCTTAGGACAAGCATGTACTCAACACCTCTCAGACAGCTAAATATGCAACTATAATTCAGTAAAGATTCATCAAAGTTTTTTTTCTCCTTTAGGGCAAAGTGTAACGTTTCCACACAGCTCTACTGCAGGATGAAAGTGGCTAAAATCAAGACTAAGTTTTGCAACATATTTTGTGTGCAGCAACAGAATTATGAGGAAATGCCACAAATTGGCCAAACAACAACAACAAAAAAACCAAAATAATTTCTCTTCTCTGCAGTAATATTTAAAAGTGAAATTATGGACTTATTGACTTCATGGAGGGTGTACAGGATGCTACATTTGGTCAACTGCTTCACAGTAATCTAAAAACAAATGGCACAAATTCAAGGGAAGGCATACTTCGGAATAGGATGAAAGTCTATTGTTTAAATGAAAATCAGAAATCAGATTTTCATTGTGAATCAAAAATCTTTTCTTGAGCTGGCATATTACATTTGCAAATAACATTCTTCCTGACAATTTTTGTCTTTGATAAATAATGATAAAAACCAGCAATAATGTAACACTTCCCTAGGACATTTTCAAAGCCCACAATCAAGTGACTTCTCAGACTACAACTGAGCAAATCCATCCTTTAAAAGACACAGGGAAAAAAAACATATGTAAGGGGACAATCTTTCCGTTGAAACATACCTGCAGTGACTGCAGCTCAGCTTCCAGTTTTACTCTGTCAGCAGAAACGTACTGCTCTGAAGGCCTGGCTGCAGCTTCGCACCCCTCCAACCAGGTCAAGAAGGTAGACAGCTCCTTCTCCTGCCTAAAAAAATCACAACTTAGAGTTAGCAACTTAAGTTGCCCCCTCAGTCTCACACACTGACCACAGGAAGGTCTCTGTGTCCATCTTAACAGATGGGAGAGTCTACTCACTTCTGCCACTGAGCCAGAAGAGTCTCTAATAAGGTCTGTTTCTCCTTAGCATTCTCTAGAACCTTTTCATATTTCTGCTGCAATGCTGTAACCTCCTGAGTAGCTTTTTCTTTGTTGGCCACCTTTCGGGCACAGGCTGAGACAGAAGCCAGAGTGTTGTTCAGTTTTTCCACAGTATGACAAAGGTCCTAATGAACATGTAAAAGAAACAGAAGTCACATACATAAACAACAGAGCTACAGTAATGATGATGGGGAAAATTCTGTACTTCTACTTGAAATCTGAAGCAATGCTACATCCACCAGATCATGAAGCCATAGCTTGTATTTTGGTCAGATCTATCCTAGACATGTGTCCCAAGCATGTCAACTGACCAGCTAGTAGCAGGGGAAGACTTTCCTCTGATCAGTGTTAAAGAAAAAAATCACAACAGTCAGATCTTCTGAATGGGCATGTGACACAGCATGATCACGTAGGACAAAGCTCCATCTGTCTAAGAGTTACTCTAATTTATACATACACAGTAAACACAAAAAGCTCACTCCAGCATGTGAAGACTGACAGACTTGCAGCCCATGGCATGACACAGGAGAGGTAGAGCACAGAACTTCGGGCAGCATTAGCTAAAGGTCTTTTTCATAGATAATGGGATCTGATGATTAGACTTTCCAGTGTTGCCATTTCTAGAGAGCTAGGGAAATTGCTCATGTGAAAATAATTGAAATGTAGTACAATGAGTTAGAAAAGCACAAAATGAAACAGCTTTAAGACCACTAAACGTCAGACTCACAGATGTGCAATAAAAACAGTAGTAATGGCTGTAATTACAGTCATGAAAGAAATCATATATAGGAGGAAATGTGAATTATACAGCAACAAACTGCTGATGTTCGAACTGAAAAATAAAAATTGATTTCACATTAAGGCATTGAATCATCATGATCCCACAGGCAGGACAAGAATTTACAATAGCATATTCAGCACATTCATAATGTTTAAAAGCCAGTAACAATAATGATTACATGTGCTGTCTGAATAAATTCTCCATATGTAAAATATTTTTCCTCAAGGAGTATAAAGGTTTTTTTAAAGCAGACAGAACAGGTCTTCCTTGCATACAGCCTTTGCAAGTAGTTACCACTAAGTTTAGAAAATTATATGCATTGTGTTGCAAGAACAATATGACTGGAAGTTTTTACAATATTTTATTAGAAAGAAAAGTAATTATTGCTTTGGGAAGAATGCATCACAAACTTCTAGACACAGACAAAAATGCTATATCTAATTCCCTGAGATTTGGGATTTTTTTGTAGTTTGAATACCAATCCAACATTTGTTTTTCTTTTGTAGTGGACCAAACTAAATCTCCAAAAAACACATGGATTTCTGGCATCACCAATAACAGTTTGTCAGCTGAAACACTGTCCAGTCATTGCACTGTCCTACAAAATCTACTTCCAAGGTGTTGTTTGTTTTTTTTTAAAAAAAGCAGTGGTATTTCTCTACCAAGATGCAAGTTTCATGAAAATCTTCCAGGAAAAATGTCTGATAGACACGTTTCTTCTGTTTTTCATAATGTTTTAGGTGCATAAAATTAAAAAACAAAAGAACCTGAAGAATTAATTCATAGTTTTAGGCTTTCCTTTTTCTAGTGTGGGGAAAAAACGCTCCAAGCCTGTCTGAAACGTTGAGAAGAAATAGCTGAGGAAGTCTGCTTAAGCCTTTCCTGGGGGTGCCCACCCCGACAGGCAGCCTTTGCCTCCTGCCTCCACCCTGGGCTGTGTGGCATCAGGCAGCCTGTAGTCTGGAGGCTACTGGTATTTCGATGAGGAAGTCAGTGTGGTACTATTTCCCTGGACTCGGTGGCAGGAATTGCTGGCCACATGCTCACCGTGCAATCCTGAAGGGCTGTGTACGTTGCTGCTGCCGAAGAGCATGACGTCAGAGGCTCAGCTACCTTAGATTCAAATTCAGACACTGCCTGCAGCACCTATGAAGAAAAGGCAAACCAGAGAGTCTAAAATCTGCAGGAAATACATAAATGATACTTTAAATATTAACTTTTAAATATTTAGTGCTAAGAGAGTACTATATCCTAAGCTTCTGTTTTGCTGAGTGCCTTTTGAAGTTAAAAGATGCTGTGCTCAGCTCCTTGTAACTGGGACAATCATAACATAGATTATCTTCCTTATGACCTACTAACAATGCAAAATTAAAGTTGAAATGTTTATAAGAAGTATGGATGTGGTTTCTTAGTGCAATATCCAGGAGAACCACTTAGGTTTTCTAAAAGACAGCATAAATTTTTGAGTGTGTATATTTTAGTGCCTTCATGAACCTGCCTTTTAAGTCATTCAAAGCACAAGTTTACATACAGAGGTCTTGCAATTACCTTACAAATATACTAATATATTCTAGTCCATCGTATTATAATATGGTTTTTATATTCAATTTTTGAAAAACAGAGTATTCCTATAAATTGCAAACAATCCATTAGATTTTGCATTGTCTACCTGTTTAAGACTTTCTTCATATTTCTGCTGTGCTGACGCATTCCCCGTGACCGTTCCTTCCAGCCTCTGTGCATGATCTCTTAACTCTTCCCAATACCTTTTGACCTGAGTCAATTTGGCTTTAATATGTGCACATTCTCCAGAGGTAACAAACGAGGAAAAAGACTCTGCTTCCTCTTCTAGTTTTGAGATTCCAGTTATCTTACCATCTATTTCATTGTTAATAACCTAAAATGTAAAGTGATAGTAAATAAAGAAGCACAATATTTTTAATTTTCAGAATAATACTTTCTACTTTCTTTTTTTTTTTTTACCTGAGCTACTAATATTCTTCATTTAAAAAGTAAGAGGACAGTTCATTGACCACTTGCAATAATTAGTTACGAAAGTTTTTAATATGCCCTGTAAATTCCCTTTTTCTTCTTGAAATTAGTACTGGAAAATGTTTAAGAAACAGCTTGCGCTAAAAACAGTCTATGAAGAGCAATTAGAATTGGCTGAGGTATGTATTTTTGTAAGAAGACAAGATGGCTCGTATTTTAGCCTCTCCTACTTCACAACAAATTAATACACAATTCTCTTAAAGATTCAAAATAAATACAAGATGAAAAAAAAAATTAGTGTATAACTGAAAAAAAATACTATTAAGGAGCAGAACCCTAACAGTTGATTACTTATATTTAGTAAGCTTTCAAGCACTTACAAAATAAAACCTGCTATGATTTGGAAACCTATAGAGATAATTTTCATTTTCTAATTTAAAATTCCATGGTATAATAGAGAATAAATTAAATTATAATATGAGGTAGGTGAGTGTGCCCTCAGGCAGAGGATTAAATACAGAACCACATAACCTTATAAACAGGAAACCATGAAACGAGGGTGATAAAGGCCTTTAGTACTTTTCAGCTCTCTTCTATGTCAATTACTTCAGGCATAAAGACAAAGTAGCACTTGCTGTATTTCATCAGCTGCATGACAGCAGCTGTCTCATATTATTTTGCACTTGTTTTTATTGCAAATTAGAGGCAAACCTGAAAGCTACAACACCCAAGACAGAAACTTATGGTGTTTCACATTCAGTGGCTATTTATTCAGTAAGCACCAGGGAACTTATAAAAAGACTTTTTTCACAACAGAATTATTTTAATTTCTGCTGATGCAGCATGTCTATGGAATTCTGAAAAGCAGCAAAAAACAATAATTGGGAGGGAACTGAAAGAGCCAAGAGCACTCTTTGGAACTGAAATGCAATAGCATTCACAGATCTAAAAATGTCAAGAAATGTATGTATATGAAATGAACCAAAATCCTTCCTGAAAATACACTTTCAAAAGCATAGAAAGTGCCCATCTTCTGCTGTAATTGTGATAAAAATACGGTGTCTTTCTAGCCATTATGAAGCTCAGGAGTGGCTTACTGCAACATTCAGTCTAGAATTAGCAGTGTGACAGCACAGAAAAAAAATGTGCTGTAAGCATTTATAATGTGCCTTTATGCAATATATTCTGAATTAATTTGGATTATGAAATATCTTTTTTGCATGAGAATACGGTGCTGAGAAAAAAATACTGGATTTGCAGCCCTGAAGCTGAAATTATCTAACAATGCAGCTGATACAAATGAGGCAGCGCTTTTTTACTCCCACGCTATTCCGTTAAATTCACCCAGTTACATAAAAGAAGGTGGATAATTGAGGCCTTCAGACTCTCACCAAGTTTGCCACCAATGGTAACTACTTGTGATAACTGTCATTTTGTTCCGCCAGGGATTTCGGAGAAATGAGTAGGTGAAAATCTGGCTCTGCTGAAGTCACTGGGGTTTTGCAGTCAGTCACCAAAATAATTTTATCATTACTGTGTATGATAATTACATTCAGCTGACCCCAGGTTTTTTACCTGGTCAGCCAAAGGTATTAGGGAACACACTATTTTTAATTCATTTGCCTCATGTTATTTTTTCTTACTAATACATTGTACCAGAAATTATGAACTAAATATGCTGATTAGCATTGTGGCACAGAGTAACTAATCAGGAAACTTAGAAAAAAACATAACAAATTCTTCAAAATGAGGCACAAAGCAATGCCGCTGAAGAATGCTTCCAGCTGTGTCCATGCATTGGAGGTTAGGTGACTCATTTCATGTATCACAGTTTCATAAAACTCATTTGTTCACCTGAGTTACAATGATGTACCCTAGGCCTTATCTGGAAGATTTTCTCTGCTTTATGACTGTTCACTCAGACACTTATAAACATTACCTGCTGACCATTTTCTTTCTTTTATGATGTATAAATGAGGAAGAATTATGGTGGAATTTTCAGAAACTTGCAAGGCAGTGTGAAAATTACTGCTTATCTGCATATAGAGCAAGGAACACCAGCCTTTCTGGGAAATTGTCCTGAATGGGCCAGTGGGGCTTAAGTAGGCTCCATTTAGACAGCAAGAACTGTCACAAAGTAATGCAATACTAATATCATTTGATGCACTTACTATCTGTCTTAAACATTGGAATCCTATCCACTAACTACTGAAAAGCAAGAAAACACAACAAAGTATGCTCTTGGAGTAAGTGCATATATATTATTTCACAAGGTAATTGTTTCTGAATCGCTGTAGTGATCAAGCAAGAATTTGAGTATTGCTTTATTCTTCAATGATGAGATCAAGAGATTTATTTGTTGTATATAAAGTTGTGATCAAATTAAGAACAGGAAAATCTGCTGATAAACTATTTCTGTCACTTGAAACAAGTGTCTTATGGGATCCTTTGGAAATATTTCATGTCAAACTGGTCCATGACTGCAAGCAGCTGCACACCTGTGCATTTTCTGGAGCAAGTAGGTCACAGAATAAAGACAACGACAGTGTGTACAGCATATTGAAAAATTCTGTCCCCTTAGAAACATACAATGTCAGAGAAGGTACATGTTCATTTGTGGGAGGATATGAAGTCAGCCCTTGAAATACAATGCTTGGACACAATATGCACCTAAGTTAGCAATAAAGAAACTAAACAGTATGTATGTACAGGAATGTACACAGAATTTAAGGGAGTGTAATTATAATAGCAATAAATGGTATGTAGATTTGCAAGCTACCAAAAGCAATAGTTCCTTTATTATTTCAGCATAATAGATACATAAATCAAGTTATAACTTTAACTTGTGAGATTGAAATAAAGCTCTATAACCACTAGCTGATGTATGTTTTAAAATAAAAAAGCTTTATACACGTTATATTTATGTAGCTATTTTGTACAACAGTTTAGATTATTCAAAAAATAATGAGTATAAATTAAATAAAATTTTTAACCATACACACAGAGGCTCCATATATCTAAATTAAACACTAAAAGAGAAGGCAGTCTGTTAGAATTTTCCTTTAGTTTATGTTAAACCTTACTGCTTGGTATATTCATGTACAAATTGTGCCATCATTACATCATGGTAGTTCTGAAACATGTAAAATGTGTGTTCTCCAATTTGGCCTCTAGCAAAATGACAGATAAATGGGCTTTTAATGCTAAACATAACAAGAACTAATCACCTTGATTTGGCTGATCTGTATGTCCAAAGGAGATGATGATGTTTCCAAAATTTCCAGTTCTTTCTCTTGTTCAGCTATCCAGATGGACAGAGCTTCAAAATTATTGCCAAAATGATCCCACTTGTTTCTCACCATTTCCATGCTTTTAATACTAAAATTAACCAAATTAATTAGAGAGAGTAAACAGTTTAATATAATGAAGCTGCCTATATTCTTGCTAGAATAAAAACCTAGAATAAAAACATAATGTAATCTACAGGAGGGTCATTTTAGAAACTCCCTGTTTTACAGGACCCAGTTGTGTACCTAAATTCAAACTCTGTTCTCTCTTAGACTGTGCACCCAAAGTGAAACAATTATATTAGCCATGGTGGGGACACCAAGAGGTGAAACAGAGTACAGCTAAATTCATCAGTTAGACATCAAGAATCTCATCTAACAGGAAGAGAATGGAAAAGTAACATAAACATGATTTCTAGGAAATAATATGGAATTATGATTGTATCACATATCTGAAACTGAGATAACTGAGTGCATAGATGTTAGTTATCTAGTCACTAGAACAGAATGATTAAAACCAGTGTATTGTGTATGTACATAGTCATCAATGCTTGACTGCTTTATTAAACTTGGTTTTTCTATAACAGCAATCTTCCCACTTTATAGAAAGTTTGTGTTTCCTGAGGCAACGATTTCATATTAAGCCAAAGAATCAACCACAGATATAACTCAACTACCTCAAAGTTAATAGATTAATATTCTTTGAAACAGCTGTTATAAGTAATGTTAAATAGAGACAGGATATGATTGATTTTCCTGTATCTTGGATAGCAAACAAAGCACCTTTTTTTTGTCACAAGAAGTCTAAGGCCCTTATAAGGCCTAACAGCATTAACTTCCAATATACAAGTTTCTGTTCCCTTCAAATCACTGTGAAGAAACCAGTGCTAATATAGGCCCTACACACAGCTTGCAAAACATGCATTTTCTATTTCACTTAATATATAACAATTTCATCAGAAAAGTTTGAATGTTACAAAATTCCAAAATACATTTTCCTTTTAAATATAGCCTTAAAAACCATTCCATGTTAAAAAGTTTTTGGTTTAATTTCTTTTTTTCTACCTCATTAAAGCTAGATGAAGCTTTTCTTTAAGAAAAGATGTAGTCTAAAAATGTAAAAATTGGCCTTTTTGATTCTTTCTTATTTATTTTCTATTTTTTTTTTTTTAAATAGGAATGTCAACAGCCATTTACTGATGAGTAAATTCAAATTCATTATTTGCAGGAAAATAAAGTGCAAAACTATTTCACTCAAGTCCAGCCCAAGATAATATGGCTGGAAATCAGAATCAAAGGACCAAATCAGTGGCACAACAGCTGAAAATCCTTCACCTTTGCATCTGCCTTCCTTACAGATGTAAGAAAGACGCAGACTGTAAATGATATAGTCCCAAAGACACTGCACAGCTATGCATGATCTCCTCAGAAAACAGATGGGCTAAGTTTGCTCTGTAGTTAACTATGGAAAGCTGCTCAAACTTTTCTTTCCCTTTCCTGTTCATTGGCATAGTGTGTACCATATGCATTTGGAATACCTTCACTTTAAATTACTCGGTAAAGATTTATATTGATGGTGCGAGTTACATCATAACCCTTACACAATTATTATATGTTCTGTAGATTCACTATAGACAGTTGTGTATATTTGCATGTTTTGCAGAAATTATTTATTTATTTTATTATCTGTCACAGTACCACAGATGTTCTGCATAATCTACACATTCACCTAAAACCTATTTCATACCTGCATTGAAAGGGATTATCAGTGATGGCTTTAATTTAAAAATATACATTATTTAAAAAGTGAATATTCATTGCAGGAAAGATGAATTTCTTGAATTGAAAAATAACACTAGTTTTCTCTCTAATTTTGGCAATAATGAAGTGTAAAGTATTCAGTAAGATATGGTAGACTTTGCAAATCATTTTAATACTTCATATTGGAGGAAGTGTTATGTATAACGATTAGACTGTCAATAATCAGAAAGTTACATCTGCTGCACAGGCTAGTTATTCTGGTTTACAACTGTTCTTTTACATAGGGAAGAAAACGGCACCAAATGAAAGTCAGATTAGCATGAGAATGGTCAATAGGGGAAAAAAAAAAACCCAAAAATGTGGGCATTACCCTTTGCTCATATTCAAACTTAAAAAGCAAATTATACTACATAGTAATTCCAACAAGACAACATACAATTGGTACATATATCCATGACATGTATCAGATCTAATAAATGCAAAAGTACTGATTTCATACACACATACAAATGTATGTGTATATAGGTAAAATGAGAATAGCAACAGTTGAAGCTGAGCAACTTGAGTTCAATAACTGAATTCACTTAAGAAAAGGGATGAAATTTTTACAAATACAAAATGCTACAAATATATACAGGATTTAACAACATTGTCTTGGAGTTTGAACTTTCAACTTTTAAACAAAATTTGGCAAATGATGCCTTTTTTTTTTTTTTTTTTTCCAGCAGCAGAAGCAGCTTTTGATATTGCCCATGAAATAAAATCTGGGCATTCAGCTAACATGAAGGCACTTCTTGACAATCCTATGGAGAAAGCTGAATACTGAAAATGGAGTCAAATATGGTAAATGTGCTGTTCTCATACTTGCACTGAGATTTTTCTTTCTAAAAGAGTCTAGTACCTCAAGAATGAGTTAATTATTGTTTCTTCACGATACTGGGAATTAAACACATTAAATGTACCTAACAGTGGGTTTATGAACTAATATTATTAGAAAAGATTTTGTTTATTTGCACACACTTTTTTGACATATTTGGTACTATAGCCTGGTTAATATGCCACTGCAAGCTGGAAATGACGAAGCTGATGAGACAACACAAAATGCTGACAAGGTATTCTAGAAATCTGAATACAATCTTATAGTGGAGGATAAATATTAGGACTTGTTAAGAACATACTCTTCTTCAAGAGAAACTTCCACTTTTTTGACTTGTTCTTGGATTGATTTTGCCTGCTGCTGAAGGGATTGCTTGTTCTTTGAACCAAGCTGTATCTCAGAAGAATTCTTCACCAAATTCTCAGCCTGCACTGCCATTGCTTCAGTCTGTTTAGAAAGTTCCTGTAAGGATGCAAGCCACATTAATTCAATATAAACAATCTCACATATTTACACAAAAAGTATTTTTCTTCAGTGTCTGTGGTTGGAAAAAGTATCTGTGTCCTACAGGTATATTTTGAATGTGTAAATACATAAAAACAATCCCTGAAGAAAGTTGGTTTTATGTAGCACTTAAGAAATGTTCATTTAAGCAAACTAGCTTGAATAAAATTTAGCAAGGGAAACTCTTATGTCTGAAAGTTTTTAACTCAGCCAATCAAAATTTATTCTATAGCTCTTCAAGAAATATATCTGTGAACCGTAGAAGATTATATGCATCTTTATTTAATCTTTAGATCCTATGCTTTACAGAAAGGATTTTGCAGTATTTCCCAGCTTGTAATACCACTTTGTTTAGCAACTACCTTCTCTCACAAGCATTAAACTCACACACCAGAACAATGGATGCTGAGCATAAACAAGATATGTATAATTTAGTATCAGATTCATCAAAGGGTAAAAAAAGTGTGAAAAGCAATCCAATCACTTGTGAATATATATTAGTGTGTGTGTATATATATATATAAATATATATATATATTAGTAAATAAAATGGGCTGGGATAATTCACTGTTACTAAGGGCAAGTGGCATTTTATGGCTTATTTCCATGTTGTAGGATTCTCTCCTTTTTCTCCTCAGGGCTAAAAGATTGCTAATTGGCACAGCCCACATAACCTTGGCAAAGAACACACTGTTGATGTTGACATGCTAGTGCTTGACACTGTTTAGCTTACTAGTATATAGGATAAAATGGGAAGTCCTCAACATCATTTTAACTTCCATACATGCGCTTCAGATGCAGATTTTGAGTAATTCTTCATGATCTTTTTCATAAAGTAACTTTTTAGCTCTGAACAATTTATGCAGTTTCTAATCTGTATACACAATTTCCACTGGCATTAATAGGAAACAATGCAAATATTGAAGGCAATACGCTCACTCCATTTAACAAGCAAGGCAGAAGGATACCTCAGTTCCTGTATTTCACACAGTGAATACCTTTGTCTGACCCAGTTCTGAGGAGAGGCTCTCTAAACTGCTAAAGTTTAAGATACGTTCAAGTGCAGAGCTTGCTTGCTTGAGATATTTTACTACTGTTTCTTTGTCCTTTTCAAACTGCTCCCATTTATTTATTGTGACCTATAAAACAAACAAACAAACAAACCCAAAACAGAAATACAAAGACAAAAAGATCAAAGGGGAGAAAAAGAATTTCGTTGTAAATTACCAAAGAGAGAAAACAGAGAAAGACCTGACATTAAACAATTCCTCCTGAAATGCCATCTACTTGACATATGAAGCTGTTCTGAAGCCAATAAAAGAAAATTTTTCCTTGGATTTTCACTCATTTGCACTGCGCTATGTAAAAAAGCACTGTTCTCTAAGGTGCCAGCAATATTTAAATCTTGTATTTGAATGTCCTGTAAGAAGTCTGAAGTAATAAATGCAGATACTTATGCTTATGGTGACAGGTAGTCAACAATATCCAAAAGGATTTTCAAGTTCTCTAATGAAACAAATTACAGTAAAATGTTAGAAGAAAATCCCTACTTATAGGAAACACACACAGAGGAATCTGTTTATTCTTTTCTGATAATGTAGAATTTTGATTAACATGCAGCATTTAATTACCAGTCACAAGAATTATGACAGTATGAACAAATATTTTCTTGATTCTGAATTAAAGCAAAGCCCAAATTAAGACACTATATATGGGATTCCTTAGAAAAAAATTGGTTCCAAGAATAAGTTTTTACATTAAGAAGTTAGTTGAGCTTAATCAAGTATTTTTTTTTCATCTTGTGTTTTGTCATGTGAAATAGTTCTGATGAGCTAACATTTCTGTGGAATAGTGGACAGCTGAATTAATATTCTTCTTAGAGAAATGTAAAGTACAACTCAGATATCAGTGCAAGAAGCTATAAATCCTAATCCCAGTTCAGTCAGTGACTAGTTATATAACATGGGGTAATCCATTTTATTTCTCTGTGACTTTTTACTTCCTTCTTTAAATTTAGGATGACAGCATGTATTTCAAACAGTAATTGTGAGGATTATATTTGTACAACATCAGGTGCTATTAATCTAAATGTCCAGCCTAAGGACTCTTAATTAAAAGGCAGTATCATCATGAATTCACAGATAAATTATTTAAAGTATTTATTATGACTGAATAGTTGGGACTTCTAAACACTTTCAAACAAAATGCTGCTTCTTTATTAATTAAGAGGTATCCAGCAGCTTCAAGAAGTTTTCATGGAGGTACTGATAATTAAAACCCTGAGAACTAAGATTCAGAGGTAAGAAAGTTAGTTCAGACTTTCACATTAAAAAAATAGGGGGTTTGCTAGGTTCAAGAATAAAAAAACCACAGTAGTACAGGTTTTTATTTCTACTTGCAAAGGACCCACCTGCAGTTGCTCTTCACGTTTCTCCATAGTCTGCTGCATGTTTTCTAATGTTCCTTCCAAGTTTTGTAAATCCTCTTGCACTGAGCTGGGCAATCCACCCTCAATCTGCAACCGTTTAGCTTGGGAAATCTGCTGTTGCACATCTTGCCTCTTTGCATGGAGTCTCCTTGTCCTTTGCTAAAAAATTTATCCAGCAGGAATGATTAGACTTTTTAGCTCCTCTGGGAAACTGGTACAAGGAAACCACTTTCTGCTTTTGCAGGGTTATGCAATGAGAGTAACAGATAAAGGGATAGACTGTGGCAAATATGCTTGAGAGTTTCATTTACTCATCAATTATATGTGTACACACCTTTTGTGGCATACAAATGAGAGAGAAAAGAGTGACAGTACAGCCATTTATCCAAAGCAATATTTCAGAAAGCAGAAGCCACAACAAGTGAGCAACTGCAGGAGTAGCCACAGGTGCATGCATTCCTCATGACTGCCTGGAAGCATCCAGGTCTGCTCTGTGCTCTCTGAGGCACAGGCTGGAGCCTCAGATTGATCAAAGTAATGTACCAGCCTTCATTAGAGGGGTGGTCTAGTTGCATAACTCATTCCTTGATGCATTTTGCTGTGTAGCACTACCAGAAACTCCTAAGACTACACTGCTTCTCCTTTCCTGACATGCCTGACCCATTGTCAGCCCTGCTATGCATGCTCATAGCTCCCTGCTCAATTCTACTTTGGTAGAATTTCAGGTGTTTGTCAAAGTCTGTTTTTACCTTAATAGACTCCACGTCAAAAGAAGAGTCTGAGAACTCTATGAATTAACTATTCCTATTATTTCTCCTACAACAGATAAAGAATGTGGAGTATTGAAAGAACAAAAACAAACCTTAACACATATAATAGATTATACAGACATAAAAGAGTTTAGATAAGACATGGGTAAGACATAGTAGTGCCTGGTCAGAGAGTAAGACATGTCTGACCTTAGAGAAATGGATGTTAATATAAAATACTTCTATAATGCCCAAACACTGACAGTAAATTACTCTTATTAACTTTGAGCAGGCCTCAAAGTTAATTTCCCACATTAGGCCTTAAAAAACATGATTCTTGCTGTATGCAAACCGTATGATTTATTATTACTGTAGCCTGTAGACGTTTTGATCTAGTATCAGTGCATAAAAAGCCTCCTGTTCTATGCATACAGAACGGAGGCCCGTCTGTCACCATGGTAGCTACCTAGAGGAGGAGATGAGGCTAGAAGTACACCTCCCTTCCCTCATTTAGAGTTGGGGCCACATCAAAGATGCTGAAGTCGAGAAATTTCCAAAAGCAGGATCAACCCCAAATTACTATGATCAAATCTGACACAGAAACTTTATAAAGGTAAAAAAGAGAGACTACACATTTGCAGAGTACACTGACCCAAAATGTCAAGTAAATGAAGCTTGTTTTTCAGGTGTTCTGTGCCCCAAAACCCCATGTGAAATAAAATGTTATTCAATAAAAGTTGGAAAACAAGCTCATCTATGGGGATTAACATTTAAAAAATACTAAGTACTTTTTTCTTTACAAGAAATCAATACTAGGCCATATGAAAATGCTTTCTTTAGAACTCTTTCAAATTTAAATATAAAGAGTTATGCTAATGGACATAACAAAATTTTGTAATTACATGAATTCTACCTTAGAAAAAAATTCCAGTATGGACATGAGTAACTGCCCTACCTGATGATGAAGTAGTAGTTGCTGAGCTTGTAATAAGCTTTCTGTATCCAGGATCCTTTCAGCCTCTGTTTGGGCTTCTTTAGAGCTGATGATTAACTCTTCAATTGCACTTTTAACTTCTTCTTTGTACTGGACACAGTCTTCAATAGTGCCTAAAGTCTTTTCAATCTACAATTACAGATAACCTTAAGTATTGCATGTTGAAAGGTACATCTGTATTTTAAGGGCACATTTATATTTGAAATATTTTTTCAAAAAATATAGTAAATTGCCTAAATCCAAAGCACACTTGTCTGCAGCATCCCCAACACCTTTAATTTTACATTGAAAGAGTGACTGTAGGCTTAAAATGTGACCAAGGAGACAAGTGACATAATCCTTATTACATTGCCATATGGTAAATAGCTGTGACAGCCACTTATTGGTGATCACTTAGAAAATACACGCTTCCTCATCCTTGCAAGCTGACTTAGATTCTGAAACACCTGTGCTACTCGTCTCACAAAAAATCTTGCTACATTTTGGACCTTCCAGAATAACGCCCTGGTGAATCACAAATATATTAAAATGCCTTGTTACCTGGGTTTATGGACCACAATATGCATGTGGTGCAATATTCAGTCTCAAGTTTTCAGGATTTTATAAATATATATATATTCAGCATATCAAAAGTTCTTCCCTCTTTGCATGATTCAGCTAACTACTTGCAGCTGATTTCCCAGACAGTTCCTGTGTTTTAAGGTTTTAATCATAAAGTATCTTAGAACTAAGAAACCTCTTTCTTCCTCCCTTCCCTTCTTTCATTCCAATCCATACTTACTTTGGAGGGTCATTCAGATTCAAGCCATTCTCTTTCCTTTTACATAAATGTTTAATCTTTACTCTCAAAAAAAACATTGCTGAACTCTGGAAATACCCAGCATCAGTCCTTGTCTAAACAGTCTCATTGATCTGATTAACAAGCTGTAAATTTAGCTGTAAAGGGTATTCAGACTTTTAAGAATCAGCAGTCTCTTAGCTGTAGTATAAAGTGCCAGTTAGATCATCCCTTTAGATTGAAAACAAGTTTAGATTCTAGCTCTTTTTTTACCTTCATGAACTTGTGCTCCTCTTAGTTCTGACCTTTTGAGGAAACAAAAAGCTAAAGTACTATAACACACACACATACACACCCCCACAACCCCCTCCCACCCACCCACACACCCTCACACAAAAAATACAGGATCTTACATTTTTTGCAGTCTCTTGGAAATGAGAAAATTGATTGCCCCAACTTTCCAGTTTTCACACCATGGAAGTCTCAATAAATACATGGAACTTTTACACATTTGTAACACCTACAAGGCCTCCACAAGAATCAACATTAACAATGGAATTTGAAGTCTGAACTCTTTCTCTATCCTGAAATCTTCTTTCAAATGGATTTGTTCAGCCTTCTAAGTGTAAGATGTTCTAAGATTATCCTGGTCTTTTTACTGTGAAAACTGTGAAGCAGAAAGTTGCCTGAGATCCCACAGAACTCAAGGGTTCAGTGGATTCTAAGATATTTTGCTTATGAATTAGAAACTTCCCATGATTTCAGCAGTTACAGTATCTTGTTATCATTCAGACCTCAGAGAACTGCAGCCTTTTCCTGCCAATTCAGTGCACGACAGATATCCTTAATGATCTGAAACTACCTCACAGTAGTTCCTTTATTATTTCAGCATTAAAGTTATATACATGAAGATTAAAGTCAAATTCTACATCCATTAGCTGATGTACATCACAGTTTTGCCAATGTTCACTATGAGCCAATTTTAGAAAACTATCTTTTGCCTCTAAAAATACTGACATTTTGATTCCAGAAACATTTACCATAATACCTTCCAATCCTGCAAAGGGAAAAGATCCATTATAATAATGTCAATATTTTTTGCCTGCTACTCTCAAGGACTTGCTACCTAGGAGTATAAATGACTTCTCCGATGCTGAATGTTTGCAGCTTAATTAAAAAAGCACAGCAAGGAACTTATGCTTGTGAAGCCATGATTGATGTCATATCATGACACTGTAAATGAACAGTTCTTGTGTCCTCATACTGTACCTCAGCCAGTAAATCTAGGAGTCCCCTGAAGTCACTGGAAAGTTTACAAAGCTCATCTTCTGTCTCTCTGGCCTCCAAATCAGGACATACTGCAGTCAAAACGGCAAGTCTAGATTTCAGCCAGCTGTGATTTTCTCCTTGCTTGTTAATATGCTTCCTAATTTCCTATGGAATAATCAAAACATATTCTCTTCAAAAAAACAAAAAATACTAATGAGTGGCATTCAAGTAAACAAAAAATATTAAGAGTTGAATTCATGGCATCAGTTCAAAGATTAGTAAACATACTACCTTTGTCCTTATCTTGAAACACTAGAAATGTAGTATTTTTCTATTTATTTGTATACCCTATCAGATTGTGTTCTAGTCATCAGCTAGATTTTTCATTTCCTCCACAGACTTTACTCCATTACTACTTACTAGACTGTTCTTTAATAAGTAGTAGTGTACTTTTTCCTTACAAATGAACATTTTTACCTACAGATAAGACAGGTAGATGCTGTGTATATATTTTCCATATATTGACCAAATTTCTTAGTTGCCATTTAAATCTTAAATGCTGACTTTCCCAAACAAAAAATTTCATGTGATACAAGGTTTTATGTATTTCCCCCCCTATTTAAATAGCTCTTTTTTTCCTCTTTTCATCCAGTAGTTCATTTATATCTTTGTGCCAGTGCTGATGAGAAGTTACCAGCAGTGAAACTGCACGAGTAAATTAGACTTTTTGGAGCAGAAGCACCCATTAAGCTGAAGGTCTATCTCCTTTATCAAGGTCATCCTAACTATGTTTCTCTGCATAGTTAGCCTCATAACATACTCTTGACTTTCACACAAACTCCTACAGTATGTGACATTCCTATTTTTGCTCCTAGTATGTGAAATAAAAAAAAAACAAAAACCACAAAAAGAAAGGGGTCAAGCTAGGTCCCAAGTGACACAATAAATTATTGCCTAAAACTGATTTAACCAAACAACTCAGTCTTCACAACTATTCTATCACTTCTTTTACCAGTCACCAATGCAAAAGTGAATGGTAGAATATCTTTGCCACCACTGTTATACTATTGTAGAAGAGAATTCTTATTACAGAAATTTCCCTAAATGTAAGAGAGTAACTTGATCCTTCAAAAAAACCCAGTCCAAAAATTTTGCACTTTGCGCAGCACTTTTAACTGTGCATGCAACAGGATGAGGCACAAGTATTTATTGTTTATTTCTATATTCTGGATGTTCTGAATACACAAGTAAATAGAAATGCCATTCTTTAAACTATTAAAAGTAGGAACATCTGCCACACTTTGCTGCATGTGGAACTTTCTCCAGGAAATGTTTTTAAGAATACCAGGAATCAGCAGAGCTACCATGACCTCTATAGTAAAACAGTTGCACTACTTTGGAGTAAAGTCTTATCCAGAGTCCCAGCAGCAACGACCACCGCTTTGTTAGAATACACGCCAAGGGCTCACCCCCACAGATGCTTTACATTGCTTGTATTTGGCAGTATCATTGACACTTTCCTTTATCTTCCTTAGCTCTCTTTCTGTTGACAAAATCCAGTTTTCCAATTCAGAAAATCTGAAATAAAACATCACATAATACAAAACAAGGAAATAAGTTAGACAAAAATTGCCGCCACCAAATGACCTCATAAATTTAAGCCAAAAATTACAGAATCTACTCAAAAACCCACTATAACTTGTGTAATTACTACATAAAGTACAGTTTTCTACTTGAGGCTAAAAATACAGTATTTATGTGGTACTGATCTGTGACGACATTTAGAGGAGTAGCCACACATAGGGCTCTAAGAGACCCAGCTAGCAATTGAGCTGACACCTGTTCTTATAGCCCTTCCAGGTGTCCGAGTGCTCTGTTAGCTTTACGTATGTGCTGTCTATCTGGGATTTGAGTTCCTTCAGGATTCGTTGGCTGCTTTCCAATGTAGCCCTCACTGGATCAGAAACTGGCAGTTTTTGGCACAGTTCTTCAATGCGTTGTAGCCTTTTCTCACAGAGATGGTAAGGTCCCTTGTCACCAAAGAACAACTGATAGGAGACAAAGCAGAAAATTCAATAAAAATACAAATTGTCAGAAATCACAGAGCATATCTATATATTTGTTACAAACTGTAGTAAGCTCAAATCAAAATTTTTGTTAAAGGCCTCAAGGACTGATCTGTTTTAGTTGTGCACAGTGCTTGGTGGATTAAGAGTTGGTCAGACCTTCTGTTTATTACTGACATTAAAATGTATGTTTGTAAATGCCCATGTGGTAGCATATAATTCATACCATGTGTTCCTCGATCATCCTTTCATTGCCTTCTCTTGACAGCACCTTGTTCTGTCGAGCTAGTTCAGCTTTGCACTCCTCTACTGTGACCAAGAACTTGCTTTTCTGTACTTCAATCTTCAAGTGGATCAAATGATACGGGGCTTCTGTTTGAAGATCCTACACACCCATAGGGGCAAGAAACAAGCACAGAGATAAAACACTACTTCCATTACCTCAGTGTGAAGTTAATACAAACAAATTATCTAAAAACTGCTAATATAGAAAATTAAGCATATACACGCATGAACAGATGGGGGGTTCCTCTATATTCATTTAAGTAAATAAAACAATTCTGTTACCAATACGTCTTAGATATACCATAAGGTTGTAAGTTCTTTGAACCAGAACATGTACGTATAAGGCACATTAAAGAGACATCTTGATTCTTGGCAAGATATACCAAATATTTTCTGTATAAAATAATAAAGCAAACAATAATAGTGAAACTACATTCACAACTGCTTCCAGAGGTTCCTGTTTGTGTGCTAGTGAGAAACCACTCATCCATCACTCCAACTCTGGCCTGCAATACACTGTAGCAGGCAAAAAATTCCATAGCTTATGAACGTTTGTTCAGTTTTTGGTCTTTGGCAGAAGACACAGTTTAAAATGATAGCCTGATCTCTTACAAGTTTGTTTTATTAAGGTTGGGAAAGCAACTGCAATCATCCAACACCAGCATAAAGTAAAAAAAGCTAGCACCTATTCTCAACAAAAGTTCTTCACACAGGTATGGCTGTAAGTAGGGTGAGAAATTAAGGTTTCATGATTAATTTCTCACATTTCTTGACTTTTGGCCACTTAACAGGGCTTTTTCAAGAACGTGTTTGTAGGTGTAACTGTATCTAATGTAAAATTTTTCTTTCCAATTCTACAGGAAGCCAAATATACAACATTTTAAAAATTTATTTTATTTTAGGTTTTTTTCACGCATATAGGTCATGCAGAAACATTCCAAAGTTAAGAGAATTTACAGTGACATCATTCAATGTCACTAACCTTCCACTGTCTATGGAGTTTTCTCACAGCTTCCTGCAGGTTGTGTTGCTCTTGTTCTGGGAGGATGTCAGTAAGCTCATCACACGCTTTCAGAAAGGCATTTAGGACTCTCTGATCCAACTGGTTAAAGAATTCCTGAAGTTGAGGTGGAAAGTGAGAAGTTGAAGCAGATTACTGATATGGTAACCTGCCAACAGGAAGCTGCCTAACACTGTAACTTTCAAGGTTACTTCTGCTGCATTGAAGAACTGAAGTTTGTGCTAAAGAAAGAACTATTTCTAAGCTATTTAAAGTCCAGCAAATTAGTTTATTCTCAGCCAGTGCACTAAAATGGTATTGTAGCAAGAATACATTTTAAAGATACATGCATAAATGATGGTTATAATACAGACACAGATATTCACCTGAAAAAAAAAAAAAAAAAAGCAGTGGATGCGTGAGACTGGGAGTGTCCTCACTCCCAATGGTTCCACTGGCAAAACTGACCCTAATTTCTAAGGGGTCTTCTCTCTTCACCTTCTGGTTGCTTACATTCATCAGTAAGAGGGTTGACCTTTTTTCCTTTCTGTTTTTCAATCTTAATACCAGTTTGACCTGATCTGTGTAACTTTTATATGTGAAAGAACTCCACATCAATTTTAAAAGTAAGTAGGTTTTCACTTGCATGTCATGCACTCAAAGATTTCCATGAGGAAGGTCAGAGAATTTACTCACGCTATGTTTCCTGAGAAGTTCTTCAGGATTTCCTTTTTCTTTTAAGCAACAATTGGCAATCTGTATTACCTTCTCCAGTTCTGCTCTAGACTCCTCAAATTTCTTCATCAAACGGCTATTTGCTTCTATGTTTTTTCTCCAGTCACCAGCTTTCCTGACCATATTCTGAGTTATAAGCAAAGAAAATGAGCTGGCACTTTCTCACTGATTTGTATTTGCTCTCTTTTACCATGATCTTACAAAAAAATGCATTTGATTGGTGTTACTCTTTCATATATATGCCATTCACAAGTGCTTCTTCATTTCATGCTCCCATTTTCCTGTTTTTTAGTACTTGTACTAAGGCTTGTGCTAATATCATCCTTCATTCAAATAATGGCTAGCTATCTAATATAGATGTCTCTGTTACCTTCAGAATGCCTCTGCCACTTGGTTAGTGCTTTTTTCCAAAAACCTGCTCTCAAATGTAAAGCACCTGGTATGGCTAAAAGCTTGCCATTTCCTAATAGCAGACTACCTCCTTCTACGTGACTCTACATGAAGGTGGTTTGATCTATGGATCCGACCAGTTCCATGCTACAGGTCTTCTGGCCCAGAGTAGGTTTGTACAATTATCACACTAGTAGGCCAGATAAGCAACCAGGCAGAAAGCTGCTTAAAGGACAGACAGTAAATTTTATGGTTTAGTTGCTACTCTGGAATCCTCTTGCTTTGCAAACTTAGTCACAACTCTTCATTATTCTGCTTTATAGTCTGTCCCACTGCACCGTGTTATTCAGTGGTTATAATTCTATAAGCAAGTAACAAAATTTACCAGGAGAAATGAACAGTTCACTAGTTCACCTACAGCAAGGTAATTCCAACACTGCTTACTAACCGTACACTTTACCATCCTCACTGATTGCAAACCCAGTGTAAGGAATTGTAAGGAATTGTAATGATTTTACCCAGCGACCTAACTAAATCCATAGTTCTCAACTGAAGCATCTTGCTAAGCCTTTTTAAAGCTTCCTGATAAAATATTGTGTATAATAGTAGAATCATATAGGAATGTATTCTTTATATGAGAAAAAGCCACTTTCCAGATCCATAAATATTTTAACTCTGAGTATGCCACATTTTGTATGGTTATGCCATGTTTCATCAGTTTATCTTCTAACACAAAAACAGATAAATCATCATCTGTTTTTATAGAAACAGAAGAATTGATGTTTAACATAGTAGATTTACCAAGCTACTATTATGTGCTTCTGTTTCAATAAGCTAAACTTAACTCAAAATTTTATAAATCAAACCCCACTGATTTTAAATACAACCCACAAAATACAATATACATTTTGAAATCTACCTGTCAGAGACAACTCTTTACTGTGGCTTAAAATTCATTTTAGATAGTTTTGTAATGAATGATAATAGCTTGAAAACAATTCTAACAGAACCTCCACATCTGGAGATCCGACTCCAAGATAATGGTTAATTTCATGTTAGAGTGTGGCTAGACTTTGGCTGAACAGCCCCAAAAACATCAATATGGCTAATAACAACATAGAGCTCTACAGGTAAGGGGAATTATAGCTGAAAGTACACACCTTTATGTTGACAAAAGCACATACATATTTGCAACTTTCTATATTCACAATCCACTGCATTTTCTGAGGAAATACAAAGCCCAGGAATAGTAGCATTTGCAGTAATTTCCATCTTTCATGCTTTGTGTGAAAGGGAACGTATGGGAATATAGTAAGAGCAAAAAATTAGCCAAGATAACAAAGTCAGAAGAAATTAACAGCGCAGCCCTAGCAAGTGGATTTCAGGTTTCTTGTTCCAAAGGAGCCTGAGATATGTGAAAGTTCTCCTCAAAGCCCAGGGTCCTCTAAGGCAGGCTCACCTCTGAATAACTGCATGGGGTATTTGACCATCAGTCCCCTTACTACCTAATACAAAAAAATCCTTAATTAATAACTTGTCAGCGAAGAGGTGAGCTCTCTATGGCAGCTCAAAAATATGCACCAAGTATGGCATAATTACCTGAAAAGTAATCTGAACTTGTGTAACTTTCTTCTGAAATGTTGACTGATGGAAATGCTGTAATACTTCACTTGAAGCCACACGCTGCAGGATACTCTGACTATTTCTCTCAATCAGTGATAAATCTTTCTTGCAGTTTTCTTGATAAGCTACCAGATCCTGAAAGAAAAAAACATATATCCACCCTGGCCAGGAACAAAGGAGAAAAAAGTTTGGCAAAATAACAGGAAGATATTTTTTGATAATAAGAACAAAAGGGACAAATTTAAAGCATATGACAAACAGACTACAAAATACGTTACACACAATAAGACAGATCATATAGCCTTCTCCTTGTATGCAGAGTCTTGTACCCAAACAGAGCTCTAGCTATCTATAAAAAAAAAGATGCAGACATGTACCAAAGTCTTTTGGGTAGTTTTAGAGAATACAGGTCAATACATTATTCTGTGATTTAATTTTATGGGATGTCTCTGTTTGTTGTATAATTGTAAGTGGACAGCAGTGAAAGCAATAGCCATAAGAATAACAACTCTCAATAGCAGGCTGAGATGTCAACCTTTCTTGCCTTTCAGCAAATTAACCTTTCATGTCAGCTATTGGCATTCAGATTTTGTTACAAATTGCATTAAGTAATGAGTATTATACTTTAAAAAAAAAAACAAAACAAAAACAACCAAAACAACAGTGAAGAAAAGAAAAGATATGTGAAGTTGCACAGGCTGAAAAAAGGTTTAAAAAAACCTATGGTGAGGAAACTCTTCTGTTATTGAAGGAACACTGTATTCATCAGAATAAATGTCTGTTTACTCTCTGATCAGCAGAAACCAGCACTCTCCATATAACTGAGGAGATTTTGGCTCCTTCGTTAGCAAATAACTGTGGAAGAAACATGTATTTTTGTTGGACACTTGACTCAGGTGGTGTTCATAAAGAGAAGAGGATTTTCTCAGTAAGATAAATGGACTGGCTTGATTGAAGCTCACCAGATCTTTTTTTTTATCAAAATATGATCAAAGCTTGAAGTCACTGGATGAGAAGACCCTTCTTGTTCAATTTCTGGGCCAATCTCCAGAGGCATTATAGGCCTGAACTAATTTACATACACACACACACACAATTAAATCTCTTTGTTCCATGTTTGTTGGGTTTGTTTGTTTGTTTGTTTTTAAGGGACTCTAAGTGGCTTTGAAAAACTTCAGCTTCTTATGAAAAATTCATTTCTTTATATTTCTTGACAAATCCAACTCTAATGAAATGCGTACATCAGCTCTGAGGGACTATTTCTAGGCTATATACCACACACACACAAGGATGAACACCAATTCCTATGTTAGATCCTCATATTCTCCTTTAGTGAGTCCCGACTAGCTCTGAATTTTTCCAGAATGAAACACTTATTGGTCAGGTAGAAAGTTAATGTTCTACTACAATGCACTTCAAAGAAACCACTTCTGGACTTCTAAGAAACTTCCATAATTGTCCAAGAAAATCTAAGGAATTTCCCAATCATGTTATTTCATCTGCTTAACAAAAAAATCAATGTCTTTCTGATATTTCAGTCCAAGTTCCACTAGATTGGGGGGGGGGGGGGGGGGGGGGGGGGGGAAGTTTTATATTTACTTCTTGGATTGAAACCATGGGAACTAGGAGGAAACACAAGTTTCAATCTTTGCATGTTTATGCCTAGCTGTCTTCAGGATGTGCTGCACTGCCTAAATATGAAGAAACATTTTTTCAGTTTACCAAGTTGCAATCCAAATCCCTAGAAAGCTAATTGTAAATACTCAGAGAGGCAGCAGATCTTTCTAAGATGTTTTTGAAACTTACTTGGGCTTTTTGTTTAAGAACAGTTGTAGGTTGTGCTTCAGGATCCACAATAGAAATTATTTCATTGACCTTTTCAAGAGATTCATAAAAATGTGTGATTTGTTTCTCCAGTTCTTCCAGTGGAGACAGCAGATGCTGGCTTTCATACAGCAGGGCACAGGTATACTCCTTAACCTTTTGGCCATTTGAAAGAAAAATAATTATTTAAAAAACCTTGTAAAATTCAATAAACAGTAACTTCCTCTGCACATGGGTTTACATAGTTGTTGCCTGCCTCTTTTAAGATAGGTCAATCCTATCATGTATTACTTCCTACAGAAAAGAATATTAAATTTAAGAATGGTTGTCTTAAAGTCTAAAAGAATAACATGTTCTTCACCCTGAATCAGTCTATTGTTACTATATGTTGGCTCAAATGCATATATCTGAGCATTAATGTGGGGCAGCTTACTATTTATGAGTTCAACAGTCTACAACACATGTAGTAGAAAAAGTATTCTGCAACCTTGCTCAGCTGCTCTTTGATCCTTGTCAAAGTTCCAAGCATTTCATTTGCTTCCTCTTGGGAAATTTCTTTTGTAACAAGTTGCACCGTTCTTGTAACCATTTTGTACTGAGCTTCCATTGCAGGCAATTTCTGCTTAATATTCTGAAACAAATGTTTCAAAAATTATTTCAACAACAGCATTTATGCATTCATGAGAGATACACGTCCTTCTCAAGAGAGAAAAGATATCTATTCCAATTATCAATTGTTTTCATTCCTGATTTTAGTGAATACTGGATCATCTTTCATATGCACAGAAACTGTGCCAAAGGGTATCAGTCAGTTCAACTGAATGTGATTTAAAACTACACAGAAATATCCAGTGGGACAGCATTTTGGAAATGTGTTCTAGGAGTGTCACTCATAGAATACGATTAGTTATATTAGCTATAGCAGAGATTATACAAAAAAGCACCACTGGTAAAAAAAAAAAAAAAAAAAAAGTAATAATGGAAATGCATATTAAATTAATTTTATACTATCAGAATTAAATACTTACAAGTTTCTCTCTTATGAAGGATAAAGAAAGGAATGGAAGAAAGACACTCACTTCTAAATCTTGCACAAACATTTTGACATCAAGGAAGGACACTTCTACAGGGACTGAAAATTTCCTATTGCTTCCATCAATAAAAGCTGTTAAATGGGCAACACCATCCAAGTATTCCTTCTTCATTTTGTCCAGTTCATCTGCTCGAGCATACTAAGAAAATGTAAAGTAAAAAGAAACAAAAAGATAATCACCCCAAATGAAGTATCTGGCAATTAAGTAATGACTTAAGAGAATTAGCATGCTTTCAGTGCAACTGTTGGCTGAAAAAAAAACGTATTCAACAAAATACAAAATAATGGAAACTAATCTAAATTAGACACTAATAGTCTGTGTAAGTTTCAACAGTGCTGATCCTAAAAGGAACATTCATAGAAGAGGTCAGCCTTTTTTAATGTTGGGATCATTTGGAGAACACCAGAGTCTCATTTGTTTCTAACCTAGAACCAACAACTCATTTCATTTCTCACTACCTACAGAATCAATTTTTAAAATTCAGCAAAGAGAGTAGAACACGAAAAGCCTACAGAAGCTGAAGGATAAGGGAAATGTCAATAAAAGAACTGCTGGCTGGAGGAAGGGGAAACACAGGTCTTAGAAAGTGGAAAAAGCTGTATGACAGAAATGGTGAAAAGCCAGTGAGACAAAACTTCTACAAAGGCATTTACATCCTGGGCATTACTGACAGTGAATCACCCTAAATATAATCAGCAAATAAAGTCTGAGAACATTCTAGCCAACAGCTTGGAAAAGTCACAGTGAAAAATGGGCAATCATTATTTGCTTTTCAGTTTACCTTCACTGCAATGGAATAACCAAGCCAGTAAAGAAAACAGATTCAGCATCTTCAAATAGGCAACTGCTATTTAAAATCACTCAAAGGGAAAAATACCATTAGATGTATATTGACTATAGCAAAGGTATTTTCTAATGTGTTTATGAGGTGTGAAATACTTCTATGTAATTTAGCTTACATCTTCTCTGCTTTTTAAAGAGCAAATAGAGCAACAACAATTGTTTTCCAATCAGTTGAATCTCTTCTGTGAGACAAAGGGTAGTTTTTCATTTACTATCAGTGCCTCCCTGTACACCAGATAGAAGCAATATCTGACCGACTTGGGGAAAACATTTGATTAATTAGCTTGCATTGTACTTGCTTATGGTTGCAGTACAATAATTGAATGCAACTTTCATTAAAGAGCAGTAAAAATACTCACTTTCATCATTCTCACTTTTTATCTTTACAGAGCTTTTACTATAACAATAGCTAATAATTTTCTTCAAAGAATAGTAGAAGATATGAATAAATAATATTCACTGTATCAAGACAGGAGACCATAAAGGAAAACTACAGCTTATACTACCTAAAAATGTACAAAAATAAAACCAAAAAGCTGTATAACCAAAATGATAAGCAAAAGAAAAGCCCCAATAAAATAAACTCCTGACAGGGATTCATTTCTAACTTAAATAATGACAAACAGTTAGCCACCTTAGTAAGTTGTCATATAGTCCTGCTAATGGGGTACATCTGTCTTGCTTGCATGGAAATAATGTGAAAAATAAAGAAGTATTTAAAAGTAACAACAGCAAAAACACATACCTGCTTAACTTGCATAAACAATTCTCTCCATCTTCCATTTAGTAACAGAAGCTGCTGTTTAAGGTCTCTGGAAATGGTCTCATCACATGTTTCAATCAGAAAATTACCAGCATCATTCATGGCTGTGTGCTGCTGTATCCAATGAGGTAAGTGCCGGAAGAAATCCTGTGGAATAAAATGAAAACACCATTCCAAAACTTTTTCAGTTAGTCTTTATCTTAATTATGAAACTAAAATTTAATCACCGGTTTATGGCTTGATAAAACTTTTTGAACAATTATCCTCTGAAGCTCTTCATATCAGATATGCCGTAACAGAATTTTAATGTCTGTGAACATAACCTAAAAATTACCACTGGTTTACTTACAGATCATTTTACTTCAGTGAGTAGCTTCAGTTAAACTAATGGAACTCCTCCTTAAGAGAAAGCTCCATAATGCAAAATACTGTTAGTGATCATCTAATTTCTGTCTTGCAACAGTATGGGCTGATAGTAACCTGGGCCATTTACACACTGTAAAGAGACTCTTCCCTTACTGTGAACCATATGCAGCCTTCCAAGGTCTGGCATCCCAGAAGGCCCGAGAATAATTCTTTATCATTGCTTCCTCCTGTCTTAGAGTAGGTGAGTGGGGAGGCGAAAGGGACGGTTTTCAGATTTTTTTTCCACTGTTCCAGTGAGACAACCTAGCTCAGCCATAGCGCCAAATGCTTCGGTGCATCTTGTAACTAGGTACCCATGCATAGGTTGGTTGAAGGGACAAAGACCAGCTCCCTCCCTCCCTTTTCACTCTTCAAGAGGACAGGCAACTGTTCCTAAGGCAGGTATCTCCAGGCTTTTGACTACCAGTCACAGAGCCTGCTATATGAGCTATACCAGTAAAGAAAAACAGTAAACTCAATCACTGTCCCATGATTGCCCACATCCTCTGACATGGTTTTGGCTTGTCCCTGCTACCTTTCTTCCAAACGATGCACAATTCAATGGACGGCACATAGCAAGGACTGTTCCCCATAGACTGCATTATGAGGCCATGTTCTTTCAGGGAAGAAAGAGTAGCCACAAGGATGCAAGCTGAACCATGCCACTTGGTCCTCAGGGCTAAGGAAGGGGCACTGACCCATTTTATTTATGACTATCAATCTACTCTATAATTCCAAGACTGGTCATCTGACAGTGACAGTCCCGTGCAATCATTTGCTCAGTGGCAGCTGTGGAAAAGTCCTGTCCAACTGAACTGTCAGTCACGCCAAGTTTCAGAGCTACAGTTCTCAAACTTCATACTTGTCAGAACTCAGCCACATGTAAAAACAGTTCTGATACAACAAAAAAAGAAAAAAAAAGTCAAATGGATGTATACTGCTCAAATTTGTTCAAAAGAGAATTGAACAACATACAGTGCTTTAAATTCCTAAAGCTGAGATCGGTAGAGTACAGGTGCTCTGAACTGATATATCAGTGAATACTTAATCATCTCAGTAAATTGTATGTGCAGTTTGAATCTTCTTCTACTTGCAGTGGAGCACAACCCATGCTTTGTGCAAAGGCTACCTTCTGTGAGCACATCCAAAAGGAATCAAAAGGTACTGAATCTGTCACTGGTCAGTTCTCCAATGGTCAGGCTTGCTAGAGGTCAAAAAGGAAAAAGCACATGGAGTAAACTATTTGCATCATTGCTCTCACACACCTATTTCCACAAAGCATTACCATCCTCAGAGCCTGTCTCCATTTCAGAAGTCAACCTAAAGCATGTGTAAAATTTGGACATGTTTGGAATGTACTGTGAAGCACACCTCAATTAATACAATGCAGCTCTTTCTAAGGAAGTCCCCACATGAGATCTGGAAGTCCTGATACCATTTGGATACAGCTGTTGGAGAAAGGTGTAGGAGAGTGCAGTTATAACAGGGTTATGATGGCAAGTGCTGAAGAGGCACTGCAAGTAAATAAATGAGTTGTAGAAGGAGTAGTTTGTTCATTAATACATTTACTGTTAAATTTCTAGAACTTTGCAGTAGAAAAAACCCAAGCACATACTGATCATTTTTGCAAGTTCTTCTGTGCTACAGGTTCACAATAAGGTTTCTGAAAACAGAAGCCAATGAGAAAGCCAACAAGACACTTCCTTTTGCAAAAAGAACAGTGGTACTTGCTAGTCTTGAAATCATATAGAGATAATGGAAAGAAGAAAGCATGACAGCATGGTAAGGGGCTCCTATGGTCCTTGCCTAGGATACAGTATGGTGCGGTTTAGTAGTGCAGGTAACGTTTGCAAATGGGCATCAATGAAATCTTTCCATCGTATTACTGATATATTTGTGGTTTTACAAAACAAATCTTTGAAAATGTTTTAAAAAGTTTTATGCCATATTCCAAGCAATAGTTATCAACTTTCACCTGGTACCCCAGATGCCTGTGCGGACAGCTGCATTAATATTAACTGTACAAACCAATGAAAGTATTGCTCTTGGGTTTAATAACCAAATATAAAACTGATAAATCAGAACTGTCTTTTTAACTAAGTGAACATTATTGCTGTGGAGTGCTAAATTCAACATTAATAGTAGAAGTAACTTTTAAAATATGTATCCCAGTCAACAAGTGAATTATGTTACATATCAGTAATCTTTAAGTTTTCAGGTAATGTAATTTTAACAAGAAATTAGCATTTGGGAAGAATAATGCTTTCATGTCTAAGGTTTTCCACAAGGCTTTTTGAAACTCTTCATATATTAGAATGGTAAGTACTTGCTGGATTTAGGTTAGAATTCAGAAGCAAGTATATACTGTATTGATATGTTTAGATTTCTGCTTTAAAAATCTTTAAAGGTAAGTTATAAAACTGATCAGTGCAGTAATTATTTTTGTTTTATTCATATATATGGATATATGAATATTTCATTTTAAACACTGCCAAGTTACTTACATAAAACATACACAAGGAGCTAAGATCAACCTCATCAGCTGAGGTCATCCTTCCTGCTCAGTAATAACTGTTGGTATTTATAGTATGCCAGACTATTGAATCCTTTTCACAATTTGTTTTTATTTTAAAAGTGTATTTGACTTTTACTTCAATTTAAATTAACAAACTTTTACTAATAATCACACTGTTTTTTCATATAAAATGAAATGCTCATTCCTGATGTCATATCAGTTTGACATGTTACAACCTATGAAAACCATACCTTGGTGTTAAGAGCTGGACAGTTGCTATGTTGGGATTGGGTGATAATGTAGCACCTATTAAATGAAGTATTAATCAAGCTAGTCTGGGTCTTTATTGAAGTTTCACAAACATAAATCTTAGTGCTTTCATTACTCTAATATTAAAAGAGAAGGGGGGGAAAAAAAAAAAAAGACAACAAAATTATCTTTATGACTGTAGGTCCCCAAGAGGAACTGTCTAATCCATTTCCCTGGTGTTTTAGAAATCTTTTAAATACTTAACCATCAAACATAACAACGCATATTAATAATGTTGTCTTGTGAAGGCAACTAATATTAAAATCTGTCATCTATATGGTAGAAAAATCAGTGAAAAAATAATTTTCTTTCTGTCATACGCAGCACAGCTGCGCTTTGGTGCTGAGGTGTATTTGCCTTTGAGTGACTCACGTACCATTCCTATCTTTGAGCAATGCTGCTGCCCTATATTCATGTCAAAGATGCCTGAAACCATGTTATCATAGGTGGTGCCTTCCTTCATGGTGTGTATATATCTGTACATGCTATACGTGCAAACATTGAAACACCTATAATGGGTGTAGACAGTATGCCAGAAACTGAAAAAAATCTCTCCCTTTTGTATGACATTTTGTAAAACAACCTAAGAAAATGCAAAAACACATCGCACATTTCATAATTTACAAAATAGCCGTATATATAAGCTGTTAGTGCATACCTTTTTAGAATGTTCAGGCTGATTCAGCATTTTTTCAGCATCTTCCAGCCAAGCTTGTAGACCTGCCACAGTGCTGCTGTATCTGTCCCAATTAGCAATTACTTCTTCTAACATGCTTCTTACACTTCTCACCTCTACAGAGAGGTTCCTCCACTGTGCTGTTGTCTCACTCATGAATTTCATCACATTCTCAACTTCTTCCACTGAGATACAGGAAAGACATTGATTATTTTGGTTCATTATTATTTCTGTAAGGCTAAATCTTATGTTATGCCTATCTATTAGTATCCATCAGGGAAATAGATTTTATTGCAACTTCTATTTTAGTAAGCTTTTATATACATATGCTCAGTTCCCAGCCCAATTTTAGTCCAAAATTACAGCTAAGAAATAAAAGTTGTGAATTAAAGACTAAGGAAAGTACAAAAACATGAGTGCTATATCACAACGGTCATACTGCATATTCAATGTGGTGTTAATTTCCAATCTATAATAAAAGAAATCAAGAGAGGAAGTTTCCCTAAAAAAGCAGAAAATAATAGAGATGTATAATGTACAAACACATATTATATCTGCATTGAAAAGTACTGAATGGAATTCTGATCTTCCTTCCACTGACTTTAAAACCAAACTGCTGCTAATTTTTACCATTTATTTTTTAGTATTTTCCTCATGGCAATAAAGAAACAAGCGTGTCCTCATACCAGAAGAAAACAGAGAGAAGAAAAAGGACCCAAGGAAATCCTGAGACTTCATAAAATATGCAGAATATAGATAACTTAAACCCAATTTTTATAAGGTGTCTAATTTGCACTGCTGTTTCTGAATTCATAGAAGTGAATAGCTGCCCTTTAGAAAATAACTTGTTACTGGACTTTCTTAATAGCATCGAATAAATTATTAATTTCATTCTTTCTAAGAATACCTTGTAGAACATGTTTACTTTTGTAAAATTTGAGAGTCACCATCATCAACTTAAATTTCACAACAAAAAAAGATATCAATTTTCTCTCCACACCTGCTAACCACTTTAGCAGCTGCAGCAATCCTCCACAGACATTACTGCGTTATCTCCCCGGCAGAGATTAAAAAGTGATCTCATGTCTATAACTATCTAGGTCAAATATTGCCCTCATGCATTCTCACTGAACTCAGCAGTGTTCAGGAATTACAGAAGGCCGCTGTTGAATCGGCTACACAGTTTTCTCGTGCCTGTCCATACTTCAGCTATCATTTGGGCTCCTCTTATAGGTTTTCACAGTTAATGAGGAATCTTCAGTAAATGAGAGGGTACTTTTGCTACTACAACAATGGGACCAACTTTCTGTCTTTTTCTAGTAGATGAAGCTAAGCCAGGGAGCTTTTCCAGGCACCAGAAGATAATCTTCCCTACTCCTAACTTGGTCTCTGGCACACTTTTGGCCCAAATCAACAACACAATCTGGAAGTTAGCATGGACCACGGACTTTGACCATTAGGAAGTCTGAACGTGACTACCCTCTTCTGGGATTAAGAAATTTTAACATCAGGAGGGCAGGCAGCTCTGTACCAGATGGCTTCATGCTAGAAAATATGTGAAATTGCTACCAGAGGCTGTAGCCTCCCTGGTGAAATGCAGCTGCTTTACAGCTCTGCTGCATGGAAGAAACAAATATTGGATCTTTTCAGAGGATATTTATATCGAAAGAGATTAAATGGTGTCCCAAGAAGAAAGAAACATACGCGTTTACCTGAGCCATTTGCTTTGGCATACATTTCAGCTGCTCTTTTCAAGATCTGGTAAGTAACTTCATACTGCTCAAAGAACTTACTATTTTCAATAACAGACTGAAAAGAAAGAAAAAGTTACAACACAAAACAAAGGTAGGTATTAAGAATATGGATAGTTTCCATTAAATTACATCAGGACTGTGATGACAAATTTCTGCTTCATTAGTCTTCCATTCATTTTTTTAATCATTATAAAATAACATTTAAATTATCATAAACATTATCATCATTATTATAAAATAATACCTAGATTTCACCTTTTCAGATTAATGGTACAGCACAGTCCCCCTTTACAAATACAGTTTATTAACTTTGCATATGAATGATTAGTATGTTCTTAGTCTGCTAGTTGCTGGCTTGGTGAAACTCACTGGCATATGATGCACTGAATATGCAGAAAGTGAGCAATTAAACTTCAAAGTTATTTAATGTAAACTGTTTTACACTGAAATCTAAATGGAATCATTTTAATATAAAAGAAAATGATCCTATATGGATGACAAATACAGCTAAAATTTAAAAACTGTTCCTCTACTAAACCTTTCAGAAAGGCAGATTTCTTTTTAAGAGATAAAAGGCATTTGACTTATCCATCAGGTTTCCTTTATTTTTTAATGTGTTATAGCATGACTAATAATTTATCTGGAAATATTTTGGTCACAAAGTTATGGCTCTTTATCATTTATGCCTTATGGCAAATGACACTTTTTTTTACATGTCTTTCAGAAATGTTACTTCCTTTAAGTGTGATATATAATTATATCTCTAAATTATGCAAGCATACTGTATCTTGAACTACCACTGTTAAAAAAAAAGGAGAAAAAAATGCTCTTTTACAGGGCTTTTATATTGCCTTACCTATTGTAATTATCTAGAGTTTTGGAATGGTTTTGTAACTTATGCTACTTCCCATGCCTCCTCAGTTACAGATCTACAAAATTAAAGCGAGTATATTTCACATATGTCTATGCAAGCTTTGGACTGTCAGAAGAGAAAAAAATCTATGTGTACAAGTGTGATTTTGGTAAAATCAGGTTTCAGGTGAAGTCAAAGTTCAGTGTACTTTGTGTATTCATCAAATCACATTATACAACATGAAAAATGGTTTTAAAAATTAGTCTGCCAGACAGTATACATGTACAAATCTTCCATTTTAAAACATTTTACAGTTGCTATGTCAAATCACCAGTTGTCTAGTACATAACTTAGAAATGTGTTTATAACCAAGGAAACTAGAAGTCAAGGACAACCAGAATTTTTCTGTGCTCTATGGTTCAAAATAATATCTGGCATGTATAAAGAACTACATGCTCTACCATGAATTATGGGACAAACTCCAGACTTTCACTTTTGCCAAACCTATACACACAGACATTCTACTGTGAACCAAAAACTGCAAGACTTCATACAAGAAATTAAAAGGCTGTATCAAATGACTTAGATAATGCTGATCTCAAGAGCAATTGGAAATATTTTGAAAAATTAAATAGAGACATTTTTCTGATTAATACTGTCTCCCATCTGACAAGATCCTTTAATGAAAATATGTAGCTTTTCCCAAAACCATATAACATATGGTGCTAAAAAAGTGCTAATAAAGCAATGCCAAAACACAGTTCTGTGGGTTAATATCCATGGATATCTGTACCCAGTATCTCCATTACAGCTGAGAGACTGGTACACTATATTTTTCAGGCTGATTATGTACAATCTGTGCTGACCTTTACTTCCAGGATGCGACAGGCAGGTAAAAAGAAAATGGGATAAAGTAATAACCATCACTTATTTTTAGGCTACAGTACCTAAATATTTTTCAGCCATACATTCTCTGCAGATCCTAACTATGCATGTTGCTAGAATGCTGAAATTGCTGTCTGCTTTGGCAGACAAACAGACTTACATTTTTATCTCCTACTAATATAGTCACTGACTATAAGGTTTACTATAAGGTTTAATTCCTGAATTTTTATATGTTCCTAACTTCTAAGTTTAAACATAGCACGGGAAAAGTGTGAACAGCTCTTCAGTTCTCATTTTGTAGAGAAATTTTATTGATTTTGAAGTTTTCTTCCAAAGCCATAAAACCTTTAAGACTGTGGGGGCATCAATAACTTTCTCTACACAGTGTCCTGGCTCTGAAGAGTTCTGTAACTGTATGAATTCATCCCAAACTAAATGTTGCTATGCAATCTTCCCTTATGAATTCATCCCAAACTAAATGTTGCTATGCAATCTTCCCTGTATGGATATGGAAAAGAGTATTTAGCCCAGCCTTGGTTTTGAAAAAAAAAGCCTCACACCCTAATGTAGAAGTGCAGCAATGGTGCAATTCCACCAGGCCCGTGGAACTGTAAGCATGGATTTAACAATATACAGCAGCAGCATAAGACCAAAAGAGAACATATCAATCAGCATTTGTAAGTCAATAGCCTATGTTTCTTAACATGATATATGGATGATGCAGATCTAGAGCAATCTCCTTCCAGAACAGAAGTAATGGGTTTAATATACTAATGTTAAGCAGGAGAAGAAAATGTTCTTTAAAATAATGACTCCCCTACCAGTATAGTGTACTGAACAAGTACACAGAGCCAGCATAACTTCTTTCTTTTCTTCATTTGGAAGACTTTAATAAAACACTACTGTGAGGGACTGCATGCCAAAAACGTCTCTCTGTACTTAACTGTGTATAGTCACTATAAAGGCCATCTATGCAGTGGTAAAAGAAAATGAAATTGAGTTCTTTGAAATTGCTGTGTAAGGTAAGTAAAAATATAGGATCTGGAACCTCCAGTTATGCTTGGTAAGTTGATGGTTGGACAGTTAACAGCTGGGACATTATTTCTGTTTTTTAAGAGATGGTGCAAAGAGAATCACTGTCATTTTTAGCCTTTTGACTAAAGTTTCTCCATGGGGAAGACAGATTCACCTCTGAAAAGATATTCCATAAGGATGTAGTTATGAAATTGATGACTGGCAAGTCTCATTTCTGTTTCTGTTCTTTTATTCCTTTCTAGTAATCTGAAATATGAATATTTCAAAAGTAATTATAAAAAAATGACAACGACCCCAACTTACAATATAATTTTGAAGAAGTAGTTCCACCGACTCTCGCCTTCCATATTTTATAATCCATGATTTTAACTTTGATTCTGCAAGGACTAAAAGTGACAGTAGACGGTACTTCAGTTCCAGAAACTCCATCTTCAACAGATGGAGCTCAGACGAAGAAACAACAAAATTAAACCTATAAAATGAATCACACTGTAATAGCAATATTCATTTTTGCAAGAGAGAATGAAAGCTTTAGTTACAGTTCAGATATTTTTCTAATCTTTCACCTAATTCAGAGTCTACATTTAATTATGCATGATGATCACTCTGATGACAGATCTTGAATAGCAAATCAATTACATTTCTATTTATTCATAGAAATCATCAGTTTACATCTGTTGCTAAGTTTTGCAAAGTCATTTTTCTTTTATCTTTTCACATGTATCCCAGCTGTTGTTACATAACATTTCTTCCAGGGACAAATAATAACAGGATCAATGTAAGAAAGTATCCCCTTCCCAAACCCACAGCTTATGTTGATTCTCATCAATCTTTAAAGCATCAGGCTTTTCGGTATATTTTAAAGTATATTCTAGGAGGTTTTTCCTTTCAATTTTTTCATGCTTGCCACTGAGAAACATAATTAGACAGTGATTTCTACATGAATAAATTAAAAAGGAGACAGGTTCCATTTCATTCACAGAGGGTTTTTATTTCAGATTGAAAACCTTACCTCTCTGCCATATCCTCTAATTGGTCAGGTGGAACAGGTACTCCGTTAACAGACCTGGCCCCGTGGATCTCATGAAATGCCTTTTTGTGACCATCTATGTTTTTCAGCAAATCCTGATTTGATTTGGCGGGGGGTGGGGTGTGGGGTGCAGAGAGGGAGAATGAGAGAGAATGAGAGAGAGAGAGAGAAGGAGAGAGTCAGAGAAGGCTCACAGTAGGCTATCTAACTAATAAGCACAATTTTAAGCCTGCACTGATGACTCAATGTAGTTAACTATTTGATCATGCTCTCACATTTGCATGCAAGGCTATGCATACCACAAAAGCATTTACATCAACTTGAACATTTACATAGGGACCCCCCTTAAAAGATGCTTTGCTAAAGCTGTGTCTAACAATTATGGAAAATTTTAAAACAGAGGCTACACTGCAAAGGTTTAATAAAACAAGAACTCTTAACTGTATTAAATAATCCCTGAAATGCAGTCTGCAAATACTCTAACATCACAACAACACAATCTTGCTGAATTTACTCTTTACATCTTTGTAACAGATACTAACCTTTATTAAGTATAGATTCAAATTTTCAGCAACTAATCTACTCCACTATATATAGGCAGAAGATCCACAGCTCCTTATGTAAGTACATATTCAATATTTAGTGAACTTTTCACTCTCTCAGAATCAAAAGATTTCAGAATCGCTCGCTCTATATTACACGAATTAATGCAGAATGTGGTACCTGACCTGTATTCCTGTGATAAGAACCGTACCAGCAAAAACCTTACAGCAGAGCACATTCCAACTGTAACTAAGCAACACCGCTTCAAAGGGCTTCCTGGAGATTACATATTAAAATGAATGACTGGCAGTAGTCTTTGAAGAGATACGGTAACAATAACACGTTAAGTCCCCAGTGGCTGAGAGGACACAGAACAGCGGGGATTTTACTGCATACAGACAGCTGCTGGCACAAAGTGCTCAGAAGCCTATTAGCAAAGGAAATCATACAAACGTCCCTCATTCTCACCTGAGGGAACAAAATGCAGGCTTGTGTATTGATCACAGTTGTCTATTTATTCCTATGTGCTGAGGAAGGGTTTCTCCCCCGTCAATGTACAGTGTTTGCACAGCAGAAATTAATGGTTAATTCAGTAGCTCATCTCACCAAATGGTCCCACCATCCCCATTAACCCACTGGTATCTTCATTGTTTTCCACTTCAGTCAACACCTTGTTGTGACAAGAAATGAACTAGGCTTTCTCAGATGCAGGTGATGCATTGATTTTACCATGGTAAAAACTCCAGTAAGGGTATCCTATGACTAACATAAAGGAAAGACTTGCAACAACTGTATTTGAGACTGTGTCACACAAAAAGGGGTGCTCCTAACATGTATTGGTGAGCCAAAATAAAACCCAGTAGTTTCATGTGTCAGCTGGAAGCCCATGAAAACATTTATAGTGTTCTCATGAAGTGAAATCCTGCTCTGCAAAATGATCCTCAACAAGCACAGATATTGTCTGTAATTTCTGGATCTTGGTGACAATATTAAATAAAATAAACTTAAGTGCTTGCCTGATTCCATGAAGGTTTGTCCAAATAAGCTGGTACATTTTAAAAATGGCCGTAAGCTATACAGTTTACTAAAATAACCCATTGTCATACAGAGAAACATACAGAGTAACAAAAACATACAGAGAAAGCGGCAGAGTATCTGAACAAACCAACCCCAACAACCTCCTAGGAAACAAGGACTGAAAAAAATAAACTAATGCATGTCTGGTACTATCCAATAGCACATTAGGATTCATCAATGCAAATCTGAGCGACAAAACAAACTCCAGGAACAGACATAATTACACATGCTTCTCTTGAAGCTTTCCCCATCCCACTCCCATGGGAAAATTCCCCTGGCACAGATTAACCTAAATCAAAGTTTATTTGTTGGCATAGAAATCACTCACTACAGCATTTCTGATGCAAAGTAAATACAGTTTAGGACATACTCTTTTGTGTTTCTTATGAATCTATTAAAATGAGGTCTAAAGCATTCATAAGAATAAAAAGTGCTTGACTTGATTTGTTTTAAACAAATGTCAAATCTTATGAATCCTGAAACATTTGATGTTAACAAGAAAGCTGATGAAATTTAGCATTACAAGAGATCAGACCTTGAAAGAAAACAATATCTCTCTCATAGGTTTTAATATTTTGTTAAATTGTTTTAGCCATTGCTTAAGTTAGAAGCGCTGCCACTGTTGTAATGAAGAGTAATCAGAAGACCCAACTGATCTTCCAGCTAAAAGACCATTATCTTTCACACCTGTTCCAATGACCATGAAACTTTTCAGCTTTTCATTACATGGCATTGCTTTTTAATAAAATACTCCACCCATATCCAAAACACAAAACATAAAAAAACCCTGCAATCAAGTTTTAAAATAGTAGTAATAGAGAAAAAAAGCAATATTAACTGTTACAGTCTTGCTGCTGCAAGTACAGCCCTTCTCTACGCCACCTTTCTCCTTTCTCTGTCATACTTACTGGTTTAGTTTATTTTATCATCTCACTAACAACTTCTGTCTATATTTCTCTCATATATATTACGTAAATGCACAGACAAACCTCACAGTTTTGATTTTAAAGGAGAACTTGGACTCAGCAAAGAATAATAGTAAGGTTATTTAAATTAATCTGGGAAAGTTTCCTGTTTACCACAGTAGAAGGGACTTCTTATGCTATCTGTTATCACAACACTATAAAAATTCACTTAATTCTAATTTCTCCCCCCGTGCATATCACCTACACTATTGGCACACTTAGTATGTTTGCTCCCTCTTTTCCTGTTTTACCTAATAATTCCACATTGATTGAACAACATGCCCAATTTATGTGCTCCCTATAGAATTTTACCAACAGAAATTCTAGAAGAGGGCCACAATTAAAATGTCAATACCTGGTATCTTTCAGATGGAAGAAGCAGGAAGATTCAAAAGCAATTTTGAGTATCACTTGTAAGATACACAGATACCACAGTTCATGTCATCGCTAAAGGACACCTAGCTTTAGCTACCATCGAGATGACACCACCCACAGAAACTAGAAATAATAATCTTTCTTTGTATGATAGAAATCATTTACAGCTTTGGAAACAATGAAGTATAATGCACAGAATGAATGCACGCAAATCTACCTTATGTTGTTCAAGCTTCCTGTGTATTGTATTTGCTGTTTCCTCATGAGCTTGCTGTACAGTTACTTCTTCCCTTAGAGCAGCCTCTGCCCTATAGAGCCAAGCACCTATGGTACCCAAAGGTGCAGGAAGAGATTTATCAAGGTGTATGTGCCAATCAAGTAGCTAGAAAATAAAAGTAAGAGGATTGGACTTCCTTCCTTGGTTAACTATACAAACAAGTATCTTGAGAAAAATAAGAATTTATACTGTAAGATCAAAACCCCCACGTAACAGTATGTTTGAGACATAAACTTAGATATATTACTTCACATTAGTTCTGAAATTACAGCGTTCTCACGGGCAAAAAAAATCTCTGTAAGGATTTGTTGGCTTGTGTATTTTCTTCCAGCAAGGTAACTGAGTTACAGAACTGACCACATACAAACTGGGACAACTGACAAGCTAAAGATCTGGGATGTCTTTAGTTAATAGGCACAGCAAGGGATGTGAGACCTTCTTCCACTCACTTATTTCATGCTTTTGCATAAAATCTTTTTATCTCTATTTCGAACACATCTTCTATGTGTAAAATGCAAATGAATCTCAAAGGACTGTGGAGTTTAGAATATAGCAGTAAAGTACTATGCCTTTTTGGCAATCTCAGTTATGGGAGTGAAAAAATAGTGAAAATTATGTCCAAACTCCAGAATATTGTAAAACATAAATTCTGTTAAATATGTGACATTAAAAAAACCCCAACTATTAATCCAAATTGAGTAATAAAAATTTAATAACTTCTTATCTGGGATGAACAATATAACTAGCTTGGTATTTTTCATTCAATTATTACAAAATTACTATCACAAATACTAATATTAATTTATTATTATTGCAACCAGGTCAAAACCAGCATTGAAGCTTCATTTATTGATGAAGTATTCAGTATTATAGATAAATTTGTTCAGTTACACTAAAAATGTCATATTAGAATTTCTCAGATAACTAGCAATTTACATTAAAACACTGTTTTTTGAAGGAGCATTGTGCATGCATCTTTTTTATTTTTTACCAGCAATGTTTTAAACTGGATTAAGCACTGTTAGCATGCTTTCAAATAAAGGGAAGCCTCAAAGTATAGTCCTATTCTTAATGTTCAAATTCTACTTTTGAGCAATATTAAAGATGATAGTGCAGTAAATGTTCTGAAAACAAATGAAAATAATTCAACAATGCTAAAAACTTGGTTCATTTTATGTTCCTAATGCCTACTAAGGTCAGCAGCAAACAGATGTCTGAATTATTTATAATTCTCATAATTTAATAAAAATAATACAGCATAATAATTTTCAGCTTACCCTCGAAGAAACTCTGTCCCATGCTTGCTTCAGCATAGCTTGATCAAGTGATAATTTACCATCTTTCCTTAATGACTGGGTTACAAGTTCAATCTGTTTCCTTTTTACCTCATATTGTACTCTGAAGTGCTTAAACGACTGCACAAAGAGAAAATCAAATCAATGTAGTACAGAGTCCGAGATTTAAATTCTTCAACATTTATGGAGTACTACAATCTATGGCAATTTTGTAGGGATAGTAGTCCTAATCCTTCCCAACAAGGAGTAGCAGTAAACTTGTATATTTACACTGAATTACATTTTATTAAATGTTTTAATAGACTATAGAATCCTCCAGAGAAATACAGGTAGGACTTCTGTATTTCCCTTCAGTAATCAGATGCCTGAATCCTATATGAAAGGAAATAATAATTGATCAGATAAACTAGCAAATGGATTAAATGCTACTTGGGACAGACAGTGGCTGCTTTTAGAGAACAGATGAGTTTCAGGAGAAAATTTAGGCCAAAAATTGTATTGCTGATTTAGACATTAACCTTTAAGAGAGGGGTTAAAAATGAAGCTCTAAGCCCTGTTCTCTCCACCTGTCACCTCATCCAGCCTTCAGTCATACCTCCTATCTGAGCTCTATCATGCAGAATCTGGAAGGACTGTACAGACACATGCTCGCTTCTAACTAGGACAGTCCTTCATACTGCTAGAAAAAGCTCTGTGTTAGGCAAACCATCTGTGCACTGTTCTGTGCAGCAAAGCTGGAGCTGACATTATAATTCCTCCACCAATAAAAAACAAGACAGTTTGGTTCCTTATTTCTTTAAACTACAGTATACTGACTTGCAGATTGCATTAAATACTGCAGTACATGTTACACATACTGATGACAAACCTGTCATCATACACAATTTTCGCTACTGCTTACCTGGTATTTCTCCTGTAAGCTTGTTTCTGCCACCTGTGCTCGGGCTAAGTCTCTTTCAAATTGTTCTGCCCACACTTTCAGGTCTCTCAGCATCAGTCTGTCTTCCTTCTATGATTTAGTACAACCACACACACAAAAAATGTTGCAGCCTATTAGTAGAGGTGTCAGATATAGTCCAGAAATTAACACCTCTCTAGCAAGTCATTAGTTGTAGTGAAAGCCATTGCAACATCCGGGCCCAAATCTCTCATCACTTACCTTCGTACAGTGTAACTGAAAAGCACTTCCTAAGTATAAGAGGACTCAGCATCTAGACTTGAGTCTTACAATAGTGAAATCATGACAATTTGGGACATTGGAGTGTCAGAGATATTACTTGCAGTTCTCATCTGATATTAAATTAACACAAGGTCCTTTAAATGTACCTCAACAGTTAATTTTGATCTTCCACATATTTGCAGAGCCAATTTTCAGTAAAACTTAATTGAGCTGAGACAGGAAAGGATTTTACCATCTTTTACCAGGATTTTTTTATCTGGTCTGCTATTGCTGGAAAAAAAAAGTTATTTCCTGAGTGACTTCAAGAAAATACTTGACATCAACCTCCAAGTTCAGAAGTTGGAAAAATATTTTGATAGAGAACGTATTAACAAGAAAAATTAAAAGAAAGAAAGAAATCCCAATTGTATTTTCTTTTCCTTCCGTGCCATTTTATGGCTTTGAAGAACAGCATATTTGTTTTACAGTTTTGCTTTAACACTTCAGTCTGTCATGGCACTCACTGGTACTTTGCAAGGCTGCAAAGTTCTCTGCAGAATTCTGTGACCTGGCAGTGAACAGAAAAATAGTAACAGGAAATCTCAGGTCTGTGAGCATGTTATACGAGAAGGTTAGCAGGCAACAGAAAGTTCTTCTGTGCTCCGTGTAAGCAGGTTAATCAACCAGAATACAAATGTCCATCTCAGATTTCTAACCAATGAACTTTATGTGCGAGCTGTTAATCAGAAGCTACTTTTTAAAAGCAAAGAAGCCATATTACTGTAAAATTTGTCAGAAACAGTAATACTACAGGGAACAAAAGCAACACCACGTCATATGAGTTAATCACTCGAAATGAGTGATTAAGTTTCAAGCATTACATTAGAGAAGAAAAACTGGACCATGTGATAAAAAGAGTAGCCACTGACTCTATTTAAGAAACTGAGCACCGTTAATTCATGATAAGATTCTAACCTGGGAAGGGAGCCAATTTTGGTTTCTTTCCTTGAAAGTTGCCTCAAATATGTAAAATATAATTTCCCTTAATAATTTTAAAAGCTTAGAGCTATTGCTTCGTATCAGCTGGGGAAAGGATCCTCGGATAGGAAAGAAACTCTTTGAGATGCTTCTACTAATTCTCTTACTGATCCTCTATCAAAACAGCAGTAGTTGGTTGGACAGAATCTGCACAACAGATTGTGCAAGTATCACAGGTATTATATATCTGTTAACTCCCTAAGTAAATTCTTAGCTGGGTAGTGGCAGCGAGGTTAAAGTGGTATCAGAGTAGCTGTCCTGGAACAAAGTTCACTATAGCTCATCCTCCTGTCTTCTGACACTCGCCAAAAGTTGGTTCCTGAGAAACAGTGTAGAGGACATGACATTTCCTTGTTCCAGCTATTTGTAATGCTGGGATTTACTTGACTGTGACCCAAGAAGACAAAACTCCTAGTACTTCCAACTTCTCAAATCTTTTAAAAATAGAAGAGGAGAACAAAATTCCTTCTTTTCTGGTCTGATAGTTGGCTTTGTGTGTGGAAAAATAACATCAAGACTCTTTAAGATAAACATCAAAGCCAGGACTACTCCTCTATGAGGTGAAGAATATATGAAGAAAGAACTCTCAACTTGTTCAGCCATCAAAAAAAACCTCTGGTATTAAATGCACTCCATTCATCAGAAGTCATAACTTCACCAAGACTATTGAGATCTCTATTAGTATTTAGCTGACAGCTCCATAAAGGCAACACTAAACTATGAATCTTAATGGACTGAAAGTCCTGTAACAGTCCTACTAACTGAAACTTTAAATAAGATATTCTTGGGGTCAGGAAGAGAGTAAATGTGTCACAATGTTATGTATATTACTTTTAGTTCACATTATAAATTCAGTTTTGTAAAACACTGCCTTTTATTCCTCTATGGCTCATGCCCTTATTGGTGAGAAGCACCTCGTTAAGGTAAGTCTTTGCAAGAGCATGTGTGGCTATAACTGTTCATACAGCAATGTCAGAAAAATAGGAATTTTGCAAGATTCCTGTTAATATAGCTTAAAAATTTAATGGCTAAAACTGGGCCTGACCAAAGCTTTTTGAAATAGAATACCACTGGGATCACAAACACCCAAGGCTAAAGAACACAGGAACAACCGCATCTCTCTTAAATCACATACCATTTCTCTCACATTAAGTGAAAAGGTAAAGTTAACAGGTGGCATTGAGTCTTCTGTGATTTTCTGGTTTTTTTACTATTCGGTTAGAGAATTTTTTGTTTACCTTTTTTAACTGCAGAAGATGTGTTTCAGTAACTGCTTAACTGAATACTGTTAAAGACATTGTGCAACAGTGCATGATAAGCATTTCATTTATTTATTCATACATTTCCACAGATTTCCAGTCACCTGCAAACTTGGTTCTGTAGTCCTTCGTTGATACAATAGTATTTTAAAGCCTCAGTTTGGGTAACGGACATAAAAGATCCACTTTCTCAGACACCAAGGCACCTGTCACCCACACTCCCCAGGTTTAATGAGCTAGCATTCTTAAAACAAGACTTGCATTAGTGCCTAGGGGTTCTTACTCTTAGACAAAAAAAACCCCAATCTTACAGATATGTAAACTATTTTCTAAAGCCTGCACATCTGAAGTAGCATACAGATCAGACCATAAGCCATCAAAGAAAAGTTATCTAGGATAATCACAACTATCTGTGTTTCTGCCAGTATGAGGATCACTGATCTCTGATCACATTTATTTCAGTTTAACTAAGCCACTAAGACTTATTCTGCGTGCTGCTTCCAAACACCATTAAGTATTAATTTATCCTGACACAATTCTATAAATATTCACTCATTTGCAGAGATGAATAGAACCAGAGCACTCAACTGCCAAACATCAAAGAAGGTAATTAGAGAAAAGTGTTTACGAGTTCAAATATGATAAGGGAGTACAATTCAAATTTACAAAGAAAGTTTTCAGCCCAGACTCAAAGTCAAAACATTATTTTATTAACTGATATGCCAAAGTTAATCTGAAAATTACATAATACAGAATACTCTGGTGTTTGAAGAGCTAAAAATACACATGAGAAATTTAATTATGAACTGGAAAAGGAGTACTTTTTGCGATTCTCTAATATGTAATTATCAACCAGGTGAACTGTTCAAGTTCTAAAGAACAGGTAGAATAGGGTTTTCAAATATGAATTTTTAAATCTAAAAAATTAAGCCACCTTTTTCACAGGGATGTTGAACTATTGTACTGCCTATGTGCTGAGAAAATCAAGTCCCTTTAAAAATGTTTATATATATATATTCAATTAATTATGCTATTCTTTTTGAAAACTCTGGCTTCTCTATATGTGTTACTGGATGTATAGTATATAGGCATATGTGCTAATGGAACACATTCACTCATAACAGTATCACAGATGCATGGTGAATGCTGTGCAAAGCATCATCTTCAGGAATGAGCTATTAATGCCTATCTGTAAAACTAGACAGTAGATCACCTGAAGAGCTCAGAAAGTTATTTTTGCAGCTGTGTCTCAGGAAATTCCTCTTACATTGGGGGACTTTGCTGGCATAAAGATGTTGGAGGTAATAGGATTATCTTCTGAATTACTTGCTCATCAGAGCACAAGAAGAGAAAGACTACATCAGAAATACTTTGAGGGAGTGTGCTTCCTCTATAGTCAACTTTGTACCAAGATAAAGAATTTGGCAGAGCTTTTACCACTTCAAATCTTCACTGGCTTAAGCAGCAATGCACAGGGGCCGTGCAAGATGAAGAATGTACACGATCCCATTAAAGCTGTCCACGTGAATGGAATGAGAAGATGGGAATAATTCTATCAGTAATAATCTTCACTTCAACATATAGCACAGATATAATGTATCATAGATATACATAATAAGAGATGAACTTTTGATCATACTTACTTGAAAATAACCTACTGCTTGTGTATTAAAAACAAAACAAAACAAACACACAAAAATGAATATGGAACCAAGGTAATTAACTGGATCAGGTTGAACCATAAACACTATAGATACCTGTTCTTTGTTTCATAATATATTTACTTCTGCAGTCTTCCAGTTTCACCTCTGAATGTTCATTTCAAATACCCCATGTTAGGTTTCTGAACTTCTCTTGGTTAATAATAGAAAATTGTAAGTATCTAAATGTCCAAAATGATTAAGAAGTTTATTTTTTAAACTATCATAATTTATGTGAAATAAGCAGTGCATATTACACAATTACACGTGAATGCTCTCCTTCCAATTCACAGTCCAAATACATCACTTACACCATCATATACAATCTAATATCTACTCTATAGACCTAAAGACATACACAAATATTCATCTAAAATGAGATTAGATGAGTAGAAACATCGATCTATAATCTATTTTTTCATGTTTATATCTATACTTAAGAAAACCAAAAGCATAGTCTGAGATTTATTATAGGAAAGATGACTTGCTTTTCTGTATTTCTGTGAAATTATTTGCACAATTAAGCATTAGGCTTTTAGGATCAGCTGATGTAAGGAAGTAGACTTAAGACTCATTATGTTCATCTATTTGTTTCTTTGGAAAGATTAACATAAGGCTAGCAAATCAATGTACATAACAACACCTGAAATCTAAAGTCAAATAAGTGCAGGATAAAAACAGATTAGAAGCATGAAAGGTCCAGTTCAAGCAATTATTCTGTAGCACATTACCCTTACCTTAAATTTCATAAAAGAAATGACAAAAGTTGGGATTGCTTGAAGTTCCTAGCAACATGAAACAAACAGGAAAATAACAAAGAGGGGGAAAAAAAAAAAAGAAGCAAACAGAATAAAGCAAAGCAGGCAGAAAGTCCATAGAGAACAATAAAAGCCACATGTGTAATACAAGATTGTACTTGTATTGTAAATGTAATGTAAATGTAAAATGTAAAACTACAAGATGTACTTAAAATACTATCAAGTTCATGTTTTTGTATCATATCTAGTGAAGTAGTTTTCGTATCAGATCTGATTTCCAGATTACTAGTCACTACATGATTTATTTTATCTGGAAAAATAGTTATTTACCTTAGAATAACTCTGATTCTTTGAGATGTGTTAACTACACAAGTTCACATATGTGTATAGCCGGCCCATGCATGAGATACTAGATCCCTTTTAATTCTGGAAATGCACAAGCAAATAGCTGTTTCCTCTGACCACAAATCAGGTATAAGGTTCAAGCACTACTCCAGTTCTTCCAATGGAGATTCCTTATAAAATGAGCATTGAATCAGGAGGGAAGATGAATAGGAATTTGTGTGGACAACACATCTTGAGGAAACACAGTGGCAGTTGAATTGGCTGGAGGGCAGGGGGAAAGGGTTGGAAATCTACACACACACACCCCCCAGCAAAACACCCAGACACACTGCACTCTGAAGTAGGATTTTTCTGACCTAATGTGGGGATCTGCAACTGCAATAGATAGTAACTCTTTCAGTTCTTTTTGACAGATAGAAAAAAAAAAGTTGCATCTACTGCCCAATTCATCTCATTCTACAGCAGGCATTTAACACAGGTCAGATGGAATACACCCTAAAAGTGCTTAATTTTGAAAAATAAGAAATTAAGAGTACCCCAGGAGTTTAAGGGATAAGAGTCTTGCAAGGTTCTCTCCCAGGTACCTGGATTCTACCATTCTGTGATAAGTATTTCCTTATACTACACTTCAGGGGGAAGACAGAAAGAATCGGGGGATTATACTGGTCACAAGACTATAAAGCATGTTTGGATTTCTTTTTAATCAACTGCCAACATTTTATCTATTATTACCTAAGGGGAGGATTCATCTGAGTCAGTTTTACCTCTGTTGAAATACTATGCAGCATGAAACTTCCAGAAGACAGTTTATTTAGGATAACATATTAAGAAACATGCCATGTATCTCTCACTGATTACAGAGGGAGTGTAAATACCTAGCTTTTAGATTCTTAAAAGATGGATGAATCCGGTCTAAAATAAGTAAACTAAACAAATAATGCAAAATTCCTGAGGAAAGCTTTATGATGGACATGGATACTCCAGGTCAGTAGAAGAAAAGAGACAACAGATACTGTTCTGCCTTGCACTGTTAGCTGTAGTGATCACAAGGGGACTCAATTCACTTACATGGTTTCCAGAAAACATAAAAGGGCAATTTCACAATGAACCAATCTTACATGTCTGGTCTGATCTTGCATATGTTTGTGTACCTAGAACAGAATCTATGGACAACACTTCTTGAAAAAGAACAAATCAATTTTCAATCTAAATGGATTATATAGTCACACAAATATATCTGATTCACTGCCAACTCTATGCACTAAGAAAAGAAGTACTCTCTCCTTTACATTTTTTCCAGTCAACTAATTTAGCAAGGTCAATATCAGAATAACCATGGGTGCAGAAAGGACTTTAGAAAAGGTACTTAAATGGCTTGTGTGGTCAAGAAAGTCAGTTGCCATACTATGATTCCAAGCAGTTACTTCTACCAAAAAAGATTTCCCTTAAATTGGCAAAGTGGTAAGTTCACAAATGTTTCCTTTAGCACTAAAGAAAATAGCTCTTGCTCTCCTAAACAAAACCCACTTTTCTATTTTTTAAAGGAATTTAAATCTCCATGCTTATATGTTGCCATTTAGAACAGAACATTCTTCTAGCACTGCAAGAAGATCTCTACTGTTGCTGTTTCATTAAAAATAACCTTAACTATATCAACTAAGCTATTAAATATTATCATAGAATTGCAGAAACACAGAATGGTTCAGGTTGAAAGAGACTTCTGGAGGTAATCTGGTCCAAACTCCCTGCTCAAGCAGTGACATCTAGAGCCAGTTACCCAGGACCATATCTAGATGGCTTTTGAATAACTCCAACAATGGAAAAACTGTTCGAGACAATTTGCACCAGTACTTGGTCACCATCACACTGAAAAAGCGTTTGCTAATATTTAGAGGGAACCTCCTGTGTTTCAGTTTGTGCCAATTGCCTCTGGTGGTATCACTGAGCACCATGAAGACAACCCTGGCTCCATCCTCTTTGCACCCTCCCTTCAGGTATTTATACACATTTATATGACCCCCCTGAGCCTCTTCTTCGCCAGGCTGAACAGCCCTAGCTCCCCCAGCCTCTCCTCATAGGAGAAATGCTCCAGTCCCTTCATCATCCTTGTGGTCCTTCGTTAGACTCACTCCAGTATGTCCATGTCTCTTGTATTGAGGAGCCCAGTTGGACACAGCCCTCCAAGTGTGTCCTCACCAGCTGGCAATCTCTCTTGAGTTGCTGGCAACACTATCAATTTGGATCTTCTGTTGTAATAGCCTTATTTAACCTGGTGATTTAAATGATCCTTTGCCTAATTTTAACCAAACCATATGCAGTTAAGAATTTAGGCTAAAACATGTGAAAGCACTCAGTGAAAAAAACTCTACAAGATATCTGATTATGAAATATTTGATTGAGAAATGTTTTTCAATTTTCCCACCAAATACTGTATAAATATGCAATGCAATATTATGTGTCTGTATTTTTAAACTGCATTGTTGGATTTTAAGCATTAGATTCTCCCCATAAGTATCATGTAATACAAATGACACTCTTATTTTGCCGAAGATCATCTGGATATTTTGTTTCATCTAAGTATCCTGCAGTCAACAGGAGTGACTGCATTAACTCCTGTCTTCTTTCCCTTTCCCTCCAGAACTGTGTAAACTACGATCCTAACACTTGTTGGAATGTATATATGATAGACTGCCAAACCTCTCACTATGATTTTATTGAGAACAAATCAAATATCTTAAAATGCAAGTTCTAAGTACAAGAAATTTGATTAACTGTTGACAGAATCTCACTGAAAATTCATAAGTAAAAAAGCTGAGTGCAAAATAAGCTTCTCTCTCTGTGATGTGACAGAAATACAAAAGTTTATAGTAATAAAATACCAAAGTGTGCAAAAAACTTTAGCCATTTGAGAGTTTATACTTACCCACTCCAAAATGGATGAAAGCATTGTGCTATTGTGGGAAAATTACTTGGGGGGCATGGAGGGAGGGGAATTAGAGAAAACTGGGAGCTGACAGAAGCATAGTATTACAGAAAGCTTTTTAGGGTAAAATACAGCTATCACCTTCAGGGTGGTTGGTGTGCACAGAATCTGAATCACCACAGCTCCCTAAGCAACACACCCTGCCAGCTCAGCACATGCTGGTGGGAGTAACAGAGGGTAGAGCGGTGTGGAGACACTGTGGCCAGGCTCTGCTGTACTCCCTGCAGGAACGGGAACCTCGTGGCACCACACAGCTGATAAGCTGCATAGAAATTGTCAAATGAAAAATATATGAGATGCCCACTGCTGAGCCAACCATTGTGGTGAAATTACTCTCCTCAGATGAAATAATCTTATTGCAATACTAATGCATACCTCCATGCCAAAGCTACCCATCTCCAAGGTACTACCACCCCTCACTGGATACATGAAACCAATCAGTAACAAAAATATGTATGACAAGAGTCACTCAAGCTCCACCTAAATGTAAAGAAAACAGACTGGTCTTAGACTGAAATAAGTCCAAAGGGGGGGAATTGTCTAAACTCTTGAATTACCACACTGATTTAGTATTTAACTATATGTTAAAACAAAACTATCCACAAAGTTAGGTCAAGCTGACTTTCTAAAATTGTTACAAATCAAGGGACTTCTAATCAAGGGAGTCAGCCTTGGGAAGAATGAGAAACAAAGAACAGATAGTGAAAAGAACACCATTATCTAAGTTACACAGAAAGAAGCCTTCAAGTGAGGAAGTTCTGGCTATAACAGGAGACAAGCTGATAAAGCGTTGCAATTCACTGACATCAACAGAAAATTAGTTGAAAATAGGACGATAATTGTGGTAGTGGGAGATCGCAACCTCTGACTCAAATGGCTCCCCTGAAAAAGGACAAATCCCCACTTGAGGAGCATGGGTAGTTAGTAAAGAACTTCAGTAGTGCTACCTGAGGATGCTTACTGATTTGCATTAGAAGCAAGAAACTTGTAACCAATCCTGTGTATGATAATGAATATGCAATGTACTATGAAGTATAAAAAGTAAGAAAACAAGGGGAGAAGTTAGCCAAGACTCCATCGTAACTTCTGGGATCAGTTGATGGGCTGAACCTCTCTTCCTCTATAGGGATGCCCATTAGGTAAGAACTTTATTCTATGACTAACTCATGCTAGCTGTTATTAAGTGTATTGTTTTAAGCTTGTTTTGCAGTCAGTGCATTATCACCAGCAATCTCTGAACTTTATTCTGTCACAAACTTGCATTTTGTATAATAAAAATCTTCAGCTGAAATTAATTCTGTATAAATCTCTGGAGATTTGAGTAGTTTTTATAAGGGATCTGACTCAGTGATGCTGTCAGCAGAGGTCCCTGAATAGGTTAGTTGAATCACCTTCTGATACAGTGGGCTGTCATAACACAGGTAGCACAAAGGCTGGTCAGACACAAGGGTCTCATCTTTCCTGGGAAACCGACAGGCTGATCAAATATAAAGAGTTTGAGGAAGCCCCCTTTCTTAACGTGACAGCTGTTTTTCTATGTATTTTAACTGTTTCAGGGACAGTGACCACTTGGGGTCCTGGGTCTTTTGTGCATTTCTTACTGGCCTGGATCCATCCAGATCTTCTTCCCTTCAACCTATCACATGCCACATGGTCACCATTTTTGTACCATGACCAGAGGTGAGGGAACTGGAAGTTATGGTGGACAGTACTAGGGAGCAAGGTATAGAGGGGACATAGGTGCCTGATGAGAATTTCTCCAGAGATGGATTAGAAGAATTTGTGTCAGAAAAAAATCAAGGGCCTATCACTGTTATTGACTGGAGATTCCACTGGAGAAGTGGAGTTTGTCTCAAACTGCCAAGCACTCCGTCAAGAGTGTGAGAATGAATATAGTTCTTCCTCAAGGAAACAAAGAATGATGACATTAGAAATTTAGTGGAATGTTGAATTCTTTCATTGCAAAGTCCGGGAATTACTGATTTCTGCAGTGTGACATGCAGGGGACCAGCAGTTCTACCAAAAATTCACCTGGAGTGCTACTGGAATATCTTAGCGATATCTAGGAAGAGGAATTGGTCTTGAGCTAAGCATGTCAAACTGATGAATTTGTGTTGTTTCACTTCCTAGTAATTCACTGGGAATTCTGGAGGCAACTCAGCAGTTTCCCTTTCAGAGCTCACGCACTATCATTTCTGTGGGTATAGCCAGAGGCAGGCAGAGGGTGGAGTGGCTCAGTCCTGCACTCTCCTACACTGTCTCTGAACAAAGCTCAGGAGAAGGTGGTGATACTGTTCCTCAAAATCCAACCCCAGCACAGGCAGCAGGCCTGGCTGAGGCTGTTGGCAGCAGAAACTGCATTGTGTGCCACAGTATGCGGACAACAGAACTGCTTTAGCCTGCCACAGGCAACAGCATGAGGCTTCAGTGCTCGCTCCCTCTGCTTCACTAGCCCCATTTGTCAGTGAGATCCTGTGGCATCAGCACATGTATGCCCTGAGACCAATGTTGCAACAAGGAAAATGAAAAATTCCAGGCAATGGAATCAGACAGCAAAGCTACAGCTGCTTTAGCCACACACAGTGGTAAGGAAGGAGATTCACTCCTTTCAAAGCTCTTCTGTAGCTCTGTAGGAAATGCAAAGAAACACAGACAAAAACAAGTCCTCTTTCTCTCTTGCTGAGGTTGAGCAGATTGTCTCAGCAGTGTTTCCCATGTTTGCCATGAAGAAAGCAAATGATCAGGATTAGGAAGTGAGTCATGATCACTCGGAGTCACTGAGTATAGCCATTCTACTGCAAAGTGAATGCACTAGAACATACACAAAACAAAAAACAAGACAACATGACTGAAAACATTTTCCTAGCATGAATAGTCAGATAACACTGTGCAATAAAAAGAACGCTGTGTCAAAACTGTAACTGCCTCCTGAGCCTAAGATCCTGAAGACTATCCCAAGCAATCTCTTGGACTATTGCTCTTATCCAGAAATGCAGTGTCATAGAACAGAAATAACACATTGCTTCAGGTAACAAATCATTGCAATCTCATTGATGCTATGCTTGAAAATCTCTTAGGGAACTTCAGGATCCATTGGTTTGTTACTTTCTACAGTAACTCTTTGTGTTCCTTTTGGCTCCTACTGCCGGTAATAGGAAAATCTCTGCAGGATCACCATTCTGTTTTCTCCATCTATTAGTAAACATCTGCAACACTGGTTCCTTTATTCTCAGCTGATCTTTCCCAGTTTTGCTATTGTGTTTGCTTTTCACTTGAACACTCATCAAAAGGAAACAGAATAAACTATAAGAAAGCTGTAATGTATGTACATATTGTATGTATTCATGTATGTAATGTATGTATTCATAAAGCCCCCGTCAAGATAAACTGATTCATACAGTTATGCAAGAGAAACTTACATCATTCTCCTGCGCATCAGTCATGGTATGATGAGGATCAGGATAGTACTTCAAAAACTGGGCTACATAAGTCATGACAGACTTTTCATCTGGCTTGTCAACATCCACATCTGGACAAGAATAGAACACAGTAAATCAATTTATAGCTGAATAGCACAAAATGCTGCTTAAATGTCTAAACACTATGAATTAGCCCATCTGATTTAACCCACACAGACAGTTCAAGCTTTATTCAACTATGCATCAGGTACCTTCTGGATCAAGGAGCCTTGGAATTCCCAGTTCTGTTTCTGCAAGTGTGAAGGCTTCTTCCAGGTTTTCTCTATTTGACCTTCCCCTCACTTTCTCCATGTCTACTAAATCTGGGCGGATAGCATGAATAACGGAATGAAATGCAACACCACTTCTCCAACTTTGTCCAAAATCTTTGATTTCAATTCCAACTTGCCTAAATAATATCAAAGAAAAAAAAGAAAAAAGTAACTTGCAACAACATCAGGACTAGATGAAATAAGGGAGAAGACTGGATGCTCCACCCAGTGGTTACTCATCAATAAATAGAAATCACTTGTTGCTCCTGCAATGCTAATCAGGTTGACTAGAGCTCCATCCATCCACTGCATAAATTCATTTCCACCTATGAAGATTAAAGAGTTCTTCGTTATAAACATACTGTATTTGTCTCCAGTGAGCTTGCTAGCAGCAGTAAGCCAATGGTATTTTGAACAAATGAAATGCACCAGGGTTCTCAAGGTTCTTGTAACAACACACAGTCTGTAGATGTACACAGCTCCATTCACTATTCTCTTCCTCACTAAAAAGCACTTCATATCTCCCTCATTATAAGTACTGCAATTCAGTTAGGTACATCAGTATCACAGGAAAAAAAAAAAAAAAAAGCGCCTGCATTAATCTATCTTTCAAAATGAAAGCATAAACAGTGACAGCACTGCTGTTCAGATGAAAATACAAGACAAAAATTTTTTTATATTCTTACGAAAGGCATGAGTGATACTATAATTTCAAACACTCAGAACACTTACATGTCCACAAAAAAATAAACACAAATGATCAAGAAATAGCAATATACAATGAGAAAGTAACCAGAAATGAATTACACTTCTGGCTGCTTCTTTCAAAAATAATTCTGAAAGGCATGGTGGTCCACAGACTGCAAGACAGTTTTTAACTTCAGCTGAGCATGCAAACTTCCTTTTACAACATACTTAGTTGTTACGGTAGCCTTGTCCTTGGAAGGTTCACAGCAACAGTAACTCTGAATGAAGGTTTCATTCAAAGCTCACTGTGATCATTGAAACAGTTTCACTGACTTTAATGACCTAGCCCTTGCAAATTACAATGTAAAGCAGGGCCAGGCTAATCGTACCATCTTTCCTCTAGGCTTTTTTCAACACCTTTCACCTACTCTTCCCAATAACGTTGACAGTTTCATTTATGGACCTCTTTTTATTTTGTTTGTTTACATATCTGGAAATTGCCGCTGACCACTTTCAGTTGCCTGTCTCTTACTGACAATAATGCAACAGGAAAAATGTCAAATTTGACTGTATTGCACTATAAATTACTAGTAATATACCTATTTCTTGGAGAATTGGAAAAGTGTGAATCTTTACAATTATATTTCTTTCTTTTGAGGCACTAGTCCATAACTGGCCATTTCGCCTCCACACTTTACCCATGAGTGATCTCTTTAAATAGCAGTGATTCCTTAATTTTAACAAATAAATCCATTTTATTATTTTACATCTTTGATTATTATTTTCTTATTGTGGAAGCCACCAAACTACTATTGGATATTTGATCTAATTCATGTGCTTTTTTAATGCCTTTTTTGGAAGCAGAGTAAACATGGGATAATTATAGTAAATTAAGGAGATGATTCTTAAGTTAACAGGAGATAGCAAGAAATAACTCCAAAATAACTTGGATTAAAAAGAATGAAAATTCAAGGTAAACTTTGTAGTAATATGTCCCTTTTATCACAAAACTGCAAAGGATATCCGTAATTTTTCATCGCCTGCCTTTCAACAGCAAGTGCCAGAATTTAGTGCTCCTACAAGCTCTGTCACTGAGGAATGCTGTCGGTGTGGGACTTGCATTGTCATATCAAGTGTTTTGGCAGTAGGACTAATACACTGTCATTCAGACATCTAATTCCCCTTTCAGTTCCTCATTGTGTCAAACATAATCCTACTCATTATTCAGAAACTATAAAATATGATTGCTTGTAAAATTAACGTAAATCATTATTTATTACTTGCTTGTTGTATGGTGGTAACATTTAGCAGCCTCAGTTGTCAAAAAGAACATGATCACAGGGAGGTGCAAAAGGACAATCCCTGACCGACAGAGTTTAGAATCTGAGGGAAAAGTTTACACTTCAGATACAAATTCAGTTCATTTGTAGGTTACTTACTTTGCTGCTGTGTACTGTATCCATTTTAACAAAGCCTTCCTTGCACTTCCTTGGACCTTCGTTACCACCTTCCGTTTGCTTGGGGGACTCGCTGTTTCTGAACTGACAACACTCTCCACAGAAGAAGCACTGCTAGACAACGACTGCAGCTGTGGGAGGTTGCTGGTAAGCTCTTCAATCTGTGGGGAAAAAATGTTCATGGTTGTAGATGATCTTGATTGTCACCTGTTTCTTAATTACTTTCCTAATACAGCTGACAAAAAAAAGTTGGGCAGAATCTATGGTTAACATGCTGTGTTTTATTTAACTGTGCATTAAAGTAGCTTCAAAAACATTAATGTATGTGCCCAGATGATGGTCTTAAGTACAAGACATCTAGCAATCATTGACTTTCTTGACACCCTACAACTAGAACAATATGCAAGTGTGACATCTATGATTCTATGTTATCTATTATGACTAATTACTATCGAAATAGGAAACAATGGCTTACATTTACCTGGAACTCAAATTATAAAACAATCCACTAATTTCAGAGAAGGCTTATTAAATTAAAGAATAGAAGCAACCTCAATGATCTCATCTGGATAGTTCTTTATTTACCATTGTACTGTTTTGGCACAAATTCAGTTGCAGTTTTGCTTTCAGGTATCTTGTGAAGAAATAGTGAACGTACTATAGGCAAAGTGCACTAGCAGTGCTTGCCAAGGGTGTGTGACAGTTATTCATCTCATACCTTTCATCAAATGAAAATTATTGACTATCTTAAGAACAATAAGTTGACTAAATCTGGGGTTTTTTTAACATGAAAAAGTTATATCCAGAGGATTTTGCAAGATTTTCTATACTGTTTACTTAAAAAACAGAGTTTTGTCACATCACAGAATGAGTCTGCCACAATGAGAACCACAGCTCTCATGCATTTCTTCTTTTGTTCATGTTAAAATGATGTATCTGCCTGTGACATCTAAAGAAAAGCTCAAAAAATGACCCAACTAAAACTGATGGAGACACCTAGAGTTTCAGTAACTCTGGGAAACATAATTTTCCTCATTATCTCAATGAAATATAAATTAAAATTAAAATGTTAGTATCATTCTGGCTAACTTTTCTTCTGAGGAGATCTGAAATATTGAGGTGTCACACTGGTTGGCACTTACAAGAACAGCATCCCTGAGACATGAAAGCTACATCACAAGAGAGTCAAAGCCAAAGAATTCCATAAAGAACAGCAAAAAAATCAGTTCCTTTTTTAATTGTTGGGCAGTGATTCATTTTGTTAACTCATATGGACAGGATTTAGAAAACAACTTTTTCCTCTCACCTAACTTCAACAGAATGCAAATTATTTCTCCTCTACAAATTCAAAACCCTCTCAGTCTACTCCATTCACAGCTAATTTTTCTCCTCCTTGCAAATGTCTGCATCTCCCAGTGAAACCAACATATTTACATATACTGTCTGAAAATAATTACTGTCTGATATCAAGTACACTGGAATTATACAGCAAAATCACCACTGAGGTTGCTAAAGGTACTTGTAACAAGAATCCATATTCTTGTTTCTGCTGTATTCTTGAAAGAAAGCAGAATAATATGCTGAAGGAATTCCATTCTAGGCCCAGACCAATCTATTCCAAAAAACCCAACCTGAAGCATCCCTACCATCAACTGTTCCTTTAATCATTACCAGATCCTCAGCTAATTATAAAGTAACTATGGTGAAAGACTGGCACTACAGCAGTCCATATGAAATGGTGATCTGAACCATTTTGAGCAAGCTACACTGAAATATAAAAAACGTAGTACCTGAAAATACAAAATTATGGTCCACACCAGGCCAAGGACAATAGAAGGTCTGCCATCAGCAATATCAGTTGAGTTTATGTTGACAAGCTTAATCTATATAGGAAAGAAAACATGTTATTATCCCACAGAAGGAACCACATATATTACAGAACACATTTCAAACAGGTTTTATACTTTTACTGCATTTTTCCAATCAAATAAAAGGTCTCTTAAGTAAAAAAATCATTGAATGGTGCGATTTCAGTTCTTAGACAAGTATAACTATAGGTAATGAATGATTTTTAAGACTGTTGTATGCTATTATTTGTAGAAAAAAATATTTAATTTCAAGTAGAAAGAACAATAAAAATTACATAGAAACATTGTACAAACCGGAGATCCTCTGTATATGGACTAGCATGAAAAGCAAAGGAAAAAAAAAAAAAGGACAATACAAAAATAAGTATTAAATGATTAATTATTAGGTAAATGCATTAAATTAATTTTACAATGCAAAGAAAGCACAGTTTTTGGCACATCTTACAACACAGTTCATAAGGAAAGCAAGTTAAATACTCCTTAACGAATTTTAAATTATACAGGGCTTTCTTGCTATAGTTCAAACATATTTGGAATTGAAAGAGAAAAGTGAGTTTAAGAATGAACAAGAAAAGGAAAAAGGTCCCTTGCAAGACAAACCTGACTATAGTTCTTTTACAATAAGAAGAGAGTTGGAAAAAATTAGTTGTCCAAGGTCACATGACTTTTTCAACAGAAACAGGAAGAGATTCCATGACTCTCAACTCCCAAATGCTAATCTATAGTCTGAATAAAGTATCACCCTAAAATAAGATTGCAAGATAAAAGGCAGTAAAGGAGGAGATAAAGAGTATAAGGAAATTATGAGGTAGGTAATGCCCAAGGAAATGGAATTAAGCAGGTACTATTGGAGAATTAGCAAATATGTTACCACTTATTTCCTCAGCAAAACTAAGAGTCTGCCATCAATCGTGATAGAAATATGAAGAGCTGCTGAAGTGTTCACGCACTGCAAGCTTGTTCATGTACAAAGTTTATGGAAAAACCTTGGAGAAGAGGTTAAAGAAAAGCAGAAGAATGACTTTAAGTGACCTCACGTGTCTCCCCAAAACACAGAAAAGACCGCAGTTGTCTAAATCAGCAGCTGGAAACTCACTAGATAATGGCAAGAGCAAACAAAAAATTGTTTAGACCTGTGAAGCTCTTTTCAGAATTGAAACTCCACAGTCTGCCTGGGAAGATGCAGAGGAGAAATACCCACAGGTTTTATTTCCAAACCTCTCCACCAAGAAATCTGACAAAACTCTGGGAAAACAGACTACTTGCTCCTCTAGCAGGCAATAAGGAAAATATCCTATTACCTACCTAAAGAAAAATATACCAAGAGTCTCTTCTGTCAGCTGGATCAATTTCAACAAAAGCTTTCCTTTTCTAGGAAATTAGGTTTTTCTTATATATATTACAGATCAAAAGATTTACAGGGTCTCAGCTAAAGCTTCTGATTAGGCTAGTGTTCACAGAAGCATAGCCTGCCTGGTCTAGTTATTGTGTTACCTTTGGTTTATAATCCATTAAAATGGATCTAAAACAACAAAATAGACTTTCTAGAACCACAAAAAGTAACAGTTTGGTCCAGAATGGTATCTGTTCATTGCCAGTTGCATTTTGCAATATAACAGGAGTATTTGCAGAAGTCTGATTGGACAGTGAAATAGGAAGTTGATTAAATGTGTAACAAACTTTATTTATGGGAGAGCCCATGGAGGAAGGAGATCCTGTCAGCACTCCTCAAAGCGCTGTACACAGCCACCCATCTCTGTTCATTCACCTTTGAGTACAGACCAGGGACTGCAGTCAGTTGCTGAAGAGCCATTTGTGGTCTGAACAGCGTCTGCACCTCCTCTGGGAGGAAAAGGTTGACAGAGTTGAAAGGGAACAAGGTCTTTAAAAAAAAGATTAGTCAGGATGAGTTTGGTACAATGCTCTGTTTGTGTTGAGAAAAGGAATGTACTCTGAATAATTAGAAAAGGTTCCACTGAATGTACTCTGAATAATTAGAAAAGATAAGGTGGGCACCTGAAGGAGATAAGGAGACCATCAAGTCAGGAAATCATTGAACAAAGAAAATTGAAAGGTCTACTCCACCTAGATCCCACCTATTGTGAATGGAATGATTGGGTGTCAAAATCAAATATGTATGTAAAGATGTTGTGTAACCTCTCACAAAAACTGTATAAAATACCTAACTTTTCCCTGAAAACTTTGGAGCTAGTTTGTCCGGTGCGAATCGGCTAGCTCCCCGACGTTGCACGAAATAAATACCTTTGCTGCTTAAAGACAAAATTAGTCTCTGAGCAGTTACTCTGTGCTGTTTTGGCAGAGTGCATAGATGCATCCTTCAGGCTGGATTCAAACTAGAGATCACATGCTAATGCACTCCAGTCTACCTGATACAGCACACATTGCCAACTCCCTCCAGAAAAAAATCCGGCATATTGATACAAAGTACATAGAAAAATAACTAGACAAGTCCAGACAAAAATGCTTAGATATCAGAAGCAAAAACATGCCGCTCCATTTCTGGCAATCTATCTTCATCTTCAGCAGGGTCAGTTATCTAGCTGCACTGCTGCATTATTTCTGGGATCTAAGGTGAGTGATTCAAAGTCTGGGTCACCCACCACGTCGTAACACATAAACTAGGGAAAGTTTTTGCTCCCCACCCCAGCCTTGTCCTAGGTTATACAGGTCTCACCAGAAAGCAGCCCTCTTTGTATCGAAGCCTCCACTCTCAGGGTGCACACGATACAGTTTGTGTTAACAAACTGTAGTACATAAACCAGTGAAATTGGGTGCTAACGCTGAATTTTGCTTTGGGAATATATTTGTCTTTGATTTTATCATATATTTTTCAATTAAAAAAAAAATTCTTATAGATTTCTTTCTACAGACACCTGCTAAGATTGTTTCCCATATCATAGAAACATAATAGGTCAAGATGCCATAGGGTTAAAGAGGGAAAGAATTTAAAACCCCAACAACTCCTGTTCTGCTGCACTGTGGAGACATAAAATTCATGTGTTACATCTGCATTGAGAAAAATTGAACTGAAATGCAGAAATTAGAAGAACAAAATACCGGCAATCTAATTAAAAAAACAGATACAAGTCATTACAATACAGAGAGAAAAGTCAGGAAAATAGGTAGAAGTAGATTGTTTCTATATGATATTGATACCTAGATCATACTGAGGTTTTAGGTTTTCTGACTTTTGTTAAATTTATAAAATATTTTGTTTCATTTCTAAAATGGCCACAGTACTGACTTTACCAGAATCAATCCAGGATTAGCCTGAAGTCCTGCCAAGCTAATAAGGAGTTACATTGTTCTAAATTTTCATGTCTATACTTTCAGTGAGTAAAGTTTTACATGTACAACCTAGTGAAGGCCATAAATCTATTCTTTTAATTTTTAATTAATACCTCTACTAAACTGAAGATCATTGTTCTTTTCTGAGAACAGCAACAAGATAATAAGGAATATGAGGAGCTGAAGAGCACATTTTTAAAAAAAAAAAAGAAAAAAAAAAGAAAGAAGATCATCCAAGATTATTCTAAGTAAAAAAAATAAGAAAAAACAAGTTTTACCCTATACATTTCTACATATTAGTGTTGGGTCTTGTAATTTTTACTTTACAGCAGCTTTTAGGCACTGTGTAGAAACTGAAGACTGCATACATAGCTCAGATTTTGGAGAATAAGATCAGGTAGGTGGATATAAATCATACATTTAAGAAAAGAAAGAAAAAAATGAAGGAAAAGACAGGACTAAATGCTACCAAACCTACCCGTCTTCCTTCTAGAAACTTAAGAGCTGTGCCAATGTTGGCAACCCAGTGAATTCTCTTCAGCTGACGTCCCTGCTCACAAGGCTTAAAGAGAAAAAACAGCATAAACTCCAATTAGATTTATACTATTCACTGCAAAAAATGAAGTTCCAGATTATTATAAATGCCTATGTACATACATCTGATTTATTTGTAAAAATGTTCCTTGAAACAGTCAAATCGTATCTTTGCATATACCAACAGGGAAGGCTGACAGATAGAGGGGATGTAAATGTGATACTTTGATTATAAAAAAGTTATATATATCTTAAAAACATCAGGATGCAAGCTGTCAGCTTCAGCCTATAAACTTCATCAAATCACAGAACTGTTTTTCTTATGTAAAATAAACTACTACTATTTTTATACACAAACACACACACACAAATATATATATATATATATATGTATTTGAGAGAAGGCAACATTCTCTCAGTAAAATGCTTTTGCCTGCACAGGAGATGTCAAGGTGGTTGCTGCTTTTAAAAATCAGTCTACAGTGAAGACATTTTACCTAGAGGATTTTTATCCACACTCTATAATACCTTACTGGCAATTAAAAAAAACAAACTATGACATACCCTCATTGAACAATGAATTTTGATGAACTTCAGACATGTAGGCTAAAAAAAGACTGGAATCTTTGAATTAAATCAAGAACATATCCTAGGCTTCTAGTACTCTACAGTGGAATGAAATTTGCCACTTAATCTTATATTGTAATGCAAACATACAACTATTATAATTTAAATTTGTGATCATAAAATTACAAATGGATTTAACAAAGTCCTGCTACAGATTCTGAAATTCCTCTTGAAGTTACTACTAACATCATAGTCTCGTATACATAACCTTTAAATTAACCAGACATTGATCTGGTTCTGTAATATGTCTTGTCTTTCACTAATTCATATAGGCAGGATACAATTCAGTGAATTTCATTGTAACAGGAACCATCATTAAAATTCTTTTCCTGTTTTACCACTTCTGTTTTGCCACAAGAGGGAGACGTTCTGTTTTATACTAACAAAACAGAAATGGGTATATTTAACAGAGCAGAAACACACTTCTAATTACAGCTTTTTTCACATCTTACAGTAAAATTGCTCTTGCAGTCTGAATTCCTACCTAATTTTGGGTATCACCTGCAATCAAAACAGAGGTGAAATATGAAAAAGAGGCAAAAGTGTGGCACTTGCAAATTGCCTACATGTGAAGGAACAGGTAACATCTGAACCCTACAGTAAGCTGAATGACAGACTTGGCTCTGGTCCTTCAGATGCTGCCACCTGATCTGCGAGCTGATTTGGAACAAGTGAGAGTCCATGGCCTAAAACACGTTTGCTTTTCTTCTACATCACATGCACAAAACTAGCCTGGCTCCCAAGAGGCACCCTACTTGCCATGTACACACTGCAGCCTCTGCACACCACCTGACTGTGAAAAAGCTATTTGGCATCATTTAAGGTTCTTTACAGTAGCAGCACAGCTGTCAAGCTAAATGGATATAAGACCCCATGAAATTTGAGGGGCTCACTTTTTTTCTTCAGAAAGACACATGTAAATTTAAGCAGAAAAGACTGTCAGCTTTTCTTCAAGATGTGTAGAAATAGCTTGCAGTTTAGATATTGCTTATGTCATAGCAACACCCAGATGAACTGCAAAGACTAATATAAAAAAGCAATTTTAATGGAATACTAAGATGAAAATAATAGAAAATGCATAAAATCAAGAATGTCAGTCTGTAATAATCTTTTTTTTTTGTAACCAGATAGACGACTCTACAAATAAACTTATTTTGCTATGTTACAGTAAGGTTTTTAGATATAGAAACATATTGGAAAATTATATCCTAGAGAAGTTATGCAACTGTCATATATTCAGATGGAAGGAAGTTCTTACCAGTTTCTGCCCTGAAAGAACTTCCAAAAGGGCAATTAGCATTACCCCATCTTTGATATCTTCAAACAGGTCATTCACCAGCATGGGAGGATTGCGCTGAAAAGGGAGAAGACTTCAGATATTATAAAGGCTCACCAGCATTACATCCTACTTCCTTTCAAACAGAAGCACAAAGAGTGACTGGTCCACTTCTTCATGTTTTATAATGTTTAATATCAATGTGTCATTTAACTATTGCTTTGCCACCATATTGTTTAACTATTTAACATTTCTGGCACAGGACTGTAACACTAGATGCTTTCTGCCACTAATGATAAAATGCAAAAATCTCCTGCTCCCTAAAACGACCAAAGAAGCACACCAACTGCCTATGAGTCTATAAAAGATGCACAACTTACAGATGTACTATTACAGTCACATTCCAATCAGCATATTTTGCCTAGTGTTAAGTATGTCAGAGAAATTTCACTTTCTCAGTCTGAGCAATACAAGGAGATATATGAAGGGAAGACCCTTAAAGCAGTGTAGCTGGTTGAGCTATGCTGTTACTTTCTCACAGCTGACAGTTGTTACACTACGTTGCTCTATTTTTGCTCCTCTCCTCCCGGCCTTGCAGGTTTCCAGTGCTGTTAACACTGTCAGCCTCTACTTACAACAAATTGCTTTACACATGTCTTTACATTCACAAACACAACAATGAAAACACTTAAAAAATATGTAAACAGATGATGTTTTAGGAATTTTGATTAACAAGGTCACATTATTAAACTCTGATCTTCTTAAATACATTTCAGTTTGTGGAACTGTGATACTCATCTGGCCAGTACTTCAATGATCACAGAATGTCTCTTAGAAACAAAAAGTTTAAACTTGGTCCAATTGAAATAAATGAAACAAACACCCTCTAGCTTCCATGAGCTTGTCAGCATTCACATACCTGCTGATTAACATAAGACTAATATTCATACCTGCTAATTCACTAAAATGACAATCACACTACAAAATTCTTAAAATTACATTAGGTTTAATAATTTACTTTCAGGGTGCTTCTGAAAAAAAGATTCTTGTACAACAATTTGATCTAATATTTCTGCTCTGCAGAAACATAGATTTGAAAAGATGAAACTACCAAATGAAGCATTGCTCTTAAACATGTAAAAATGCTATAACAAACCATAAGAAAGCAAAGGTTTCTAGTTTCCAAAATAAAAACATCCTGCCTTCACTGTTCAGTTTGGATGAACAAATATTTCAGTGAGACATAATTATGGCACAAAGTGGAAGAAAAACTCCTCTGCTAAAGCAAACTTCACCTAAGATTTGATGTGCACCAATAGCCACAATAATATAAGTGCCTATTTTATTGTGTATATAACATAAAGAAGCATTTCAGTTTATTACAAGGGTGTATTTAATAACAGTTCTTTTGTATGTCCTAGCAATGCAATAGATAATAGATCATGTTCTTCCTTAATATAACACCACAGAAATGAGTGGAGCAAACAGGTCACTGGAGATTAATTTGTCCCAGTCTTCCATCACAGGCAATTGACATAAATACAATTAATTTTCCTCACCTTCTATGCTACCATTTCCTGTTTGATGTTCGAAGCCGCTTTGGTTTTATTATCATTACCACATGAAACAATACTAAAGAATTACATGCTAAAACAATTCAGCAATAAAGACAAGAGGATTATAGCAGCTGCCGTCCTAAATCCAACAGGATGTGAAGGCCTGAAAGATCTCACCACCTATCTAAATGCCCCAGTAGTGAGGTTCGCCTCTTGAAATTCACTCTACAGTAATGAAGAGACACGGGTTCTTACAGCGGGCAATTTAGGATACATTCAGATTGAAGGGTGAGATTTACAGTGCCCCATAACCCTGGTGCCCATAAGGTGCCTGCCAGATGACCTGTTTGAGCACAACACAGCTCCCTTTCAGCTTGAGCCTTTGCTCTCAAATCAGGGTACAGGCCAGAATTTGCCTCACCCCAAGATGAAGTCAAGTTATCTGAAATTCATATGCAAACCAAGTCTGGGAAGCACCTCTGGTTTCCACAGCGTATAGCTTCACACTACAGATAAAACCTCTGATCACCCGTGTCAAACTCTTGCTCTCAACCACCCTTCGCTGGTCACTCCTCACTGACAGAAGTTACAAAAACTAGATTTGCACCCTAACCAAGGCATAGTACTATGGTAAGGCAGTGAAAGTATCCCTGAAGTCATCATTCAAGTAAATTAACATCAGACTGCCAAAAATGTTCTCCACAATACACTTTATAATATAATGTTTTTCACTGTCCTGAAGATGTTAACACCTACATTACAAGGAGGTAAGACCTGCATTGTGTTTCATAAATCACTTTTTTTTTTTTAACTACTCTCGGCACATGGCATAGAATTTACCCTATCATTATGGCTCCAGTCTCTCTCAGAAGATGGAATGTGTTATATTTTTAGTGGCATATACAGTAGATTCCTCTTTTACATAAGAATTCCATACATAACAATCTTATCCCCCATGTCGATACAATTCAGGAAGATACACATACACTAGCTGATACGGAGAAGTTCATACAGCATTTGTTGTGTATGGACCATCGTACAGGATGGCTCAAGCTACTGTTTGACTGTTTTTCCAGGCAGGTCCTCTACTGTGATTAACGCAACATCTTCTGCTGGAATGGATAAATACCTACTCCTTGGCTGCATATATAATAAATGGAATGAAAGGAGAAAGTGAAGCTATACACTCCTTGCTTGTTAGCCTCCAGAGAAAGGGTGTTTTTTTAACGTATTCAGTTAAAATCTATTGAATACTTTTTATTCTAGCCCTATTCGCTTAGTTGTCTTAATGCTCTGACAAAATACTAACTGTAAATTGATAAAAGCAGGGAAAGAAAACTAACTTAAAATTGTGTAATCTTGAAAATGTTGAATGTACTCCAGGTTTTGGTTTTTTGCATGTAAATGTGTATCTCTAGTAATGCAATCAACTACAATGATCCTAATACACTGTATTTTGAATGATGGAAAGCTTGTGCAAAGAATGTAATGAAATAATTTTTAAACCAGGAAAAAAGAACATTTAAAAAGTATATGAAGTAACCTCTCAAAATCCTATAATACTAAAGAAAAGCTGTTATTTATAAACTTCCTGAACAAAATTCTTCGGTGTAACTCAGAATATCCTTCAGTGAACCAGCAGACATTAAATCTACAACTTATCAGCTCTACACTAAGGTTTCACATGCCTCAGTATCTCATTTTGGTTTCTCATAAGCTTCTTCAAGAAATCAAAATAATACTAATGATATGCTACATACTGCATTGCATGTATTCTGTTGAACACTCATTTATTGCAGTATATGTAATCACAGTAGTTTATAGTGACAATGACATTTAAGAACAGTCATGTCACAAAGAGAGATGCACACTCAGAACAAGTAAATTCATGTGCTCTGTAGGAGGAATAAGAATTCATCGGGAATGAATCTTAAAGGTTAATGAACCAGATTTTTTGCATATTAAATATTTATTTAAATAAGTGTTTTTAGACTAGATCACAAATGGGAACTGATGAGGAAATGATTTGTTTAAACTTGCTGCTCTTACAAACTTATCTCATTTGCTGTAGTCTTCAGGAAACATTCTGGATACTTTAAAGAATTGAACATTGGTACATATGAAAATTATTAGATGGACAAGCATCAAAAAAAAGATTTATAATAGGCCTGCAATCTCTAGACGTTCCTCCTCTGACAGAGTAAAATAAGTTTCGTAAAATCCAAACCTCAGATATGGAACTAAAGTATACTCGCTAAGCTTCCCACACTTTTTCTTGCATTTCATTTCTCATTTGTATCTTTGCTAAGGGAATCTTTTCCTCATACCCTGTACTTAACTTCTCCAGTTAATAAATCGTACTATACAAACAACGGTATCTGAATTACAATGAATGCCAATGCAAACATTGGAAACTACCTTTTGCTCCACTGGTTTTCAAATAATGTTTAAAAACTGCTAAAAAGTGTGTGAAAACCTATCCACATGCACAAACAGGAACAAATCTATGTAACTACTGAATTTGTCTCTGAAGGGAAATACATGTGGAAACAGGAAGGAGAATGTGAAATTTCAGTTACTCTGTAATAGCTGGCCTACTCCTCTGCCCCAATTTACTTTCTGAATCCTTAAGCACATAGGTTTTCATAAACTACTGTTAATGACTATTTCATGACTGAAGTCTGAGGGACTCAGCCCTAAGTTTTACATGATTCATTTTGCCACACAAATTAATTTCACATTCACTGTTTAACTTCAGAGGTTACATGCAATACTAGTAAAAACATCAAGTGACTATTGCAGCAAAAACCTGCCAGTTAGATTTTATTCATGAAAATCATGCAGTCAAGATGGACATTAGCTTAAATTTTTTCTGGGTCAGTGACTAAGATACTGGGAGCCTCTGTTTTCCCATTTGAAAAAGACAAAAAGACACAGAATTACTTAATTCAGTGATGAAAACTGGTATGTTCTTGTATGAAGACCAAGATACATTCTAAGAACAAACTACGATCACTGCCAGCATTGTGTGTGAGAGCTGTAAATCTTGATATACCCATTTCTTTTTCTTCCTTTCTTTGCTATAAAACATATCAGTTTGCAATTTCAAAAGCCTTAATGTAAGATTTAGTGCCCAGGTTTAATTCAGCATTATGAAAACATTGTGTAAGTATAATCAAAAATGTTCACCCATTCTTAGTTTCATTTTTGTTTGATATCCATTCTTTACTTTTTGTTGTTGTTGTTGTTGATGTGAGTATCCTTTTAATGGAAATAAAAAAATGAATATGTATTTGTTCACTCTATTTAATGAGTTTACACTAATAGTTTGGTGAGTACAAATACTGAAGGTATCCCTACACCTGAGAACAAAGACATTATTTGACAGGGTTAAACCAATTTACAGTCTGTGTTCCAAAGCTTTGAAACTACTGTTTCCCAAAACTTTCACCAAACATGACAAAGGCAATAGAAGATGTATGCCTCTGTTTTACAGAGGCATGTTTTCATTCTTGCTTACTCATCTAACCCACTATATAAAAAACCAGCATAGGCAATGAAATAAAAACCATTTAAGTAATCGCTGTTCTGAATGGATGTAATGTCTTCTTTTTGAAATATCTGGTCTAACTTTATTCTGCATTTTAAACTTAAGACTTTGAAAAGATGCCTCAAAAGATACTCAGAAGCATATTCAAATTATTTCTATGTCTATGAAGGCTGAGACTGAGAGGAGGGAGGTCCAGTTCTAAAACCTTAGAGAAATATGAATACAATGCAATTAGAAAACTTCTTGTCCTGTTACACATACATATAGTATCATTTATCATCAGTAGAACTGCACAGATGCACAAAAATTAAACTGGATGGCCAGAAGTTAGATCCTGTTCATTTGCTAGAATGTGACCCAATTTCTGCAAGTGGGTGGCAGAGAAAAGAGATGATTTCCAGTTGCTGAATTTCACCAGAGAATCACAACAGATTCAGCTGGGGTTAGAGAGCTAGTCAGCAGAGGGATGGATGCAGCCTATTGCTAGCAGCTGATACAAAAATGAAGCTGCATTATACTACCTGCTAGTTATCATACTTGAGGCTCTTTCCTCTGTGTTCCTTCCCTGTGGGACATTGTGCTGTGGGCACAGCTTGTGCTACGGCTGTTTTATCTCAATCTTTCTTTGAGGTGTCCCATAATTACCTGATACCAAGTCTGCTATCTGTCTTCAGCTCGTGAAAGAACATACTTTTGATTTAGGAAACATAATTTTAAAAAGGTAGCATTATACTGTAAGAGCAAGAGAGAATAAGAACTTCGTACCTCTCTCCTACTCCCCTTCACAAAGTTCAATGAATAGAATCATAGAATCATTTAGGTTGAAAAAGAACTTTAAGGTCAGGAGTCCCAGCCATTAACCTAGCACTGCCAAGTCCACCGCTAAACCATGTCCCTGAGCACCATATCTGCGCATCTTTTAAATGCCTCCAGGGATGGTGACTCAACCACTTCCCTGGGCAGCCTGTTCCAGTGATTGACAACCCTTTGGGTGAAGAAATTTCATTGGTACCATCATTTCATTTACCTGTTTTGTTCTTTCTTATTTATTTGTATCCATATTCTCAAACCTTACATTTAGAAAACCAAAAATTATTTTTTTAGTCTACTTGATGAATTTATTGAATTAGTTTGTTTCAATTAGGGCATGACTTTTTATAAGAAAACTGTATACTGAGATTTTAAAGATCAGCAGTGAAGAATCTTTCACTCGTAGCAAACCCTGACAAACTGTCACATCCTGCTTTATATTCCTAAACTATTAGTTGTTGTTGGTTCTACTTAACAAAATCACATCTGTTCCACATTTCCATTTCTTACAAATAACTACCCTTCAAAATTTCAGAAACTGCTCTTTATTTAACCCTCCTTTGCTCTACTCAACCAACACAGTATAAGGATGAAAACTGCCTTAGCAGCGTTTCCTTTCCTTTGCCATCAGTAAACCCATCTTCGAAATGCTACAGTGAAACCCCATCAATCTTTGCTTAGAAAAGTAATTTCCCCTGGTTTTGAGATTTCATGCAGTTACCAGTACTTTTTCAAAAACCTTCAAACTCATTCATGACTGAATGTTTCTGCAGATAACTGTGGTGTTAGGTACACAGATACTTTAATTTTTAGGTTTTTTTTCTTACTTCCTACTACTACTTTTTCTATTAACAATTTCACTAGATTAGTAAAAATGGCAAGTACTAAAATTTCCTCCAAAAATGAAAGTAAAAAACCCAAAGTCTTCCAAGAGGAGCCAAGAAATAGAGAGCCAATTTGAAGTAAGTTACTGTGAATTTTGAAGCCTGTATATATTAAGTCAAATTCAGCACAGTAATTCTGGATTGATAGTGAGAAACAAGGACATAATTCAAATCACCTTCCCCTCAGCTACTCCTTTTTCCCCCAGGCTCAACTTCACTCCTTCGCTCCCAGCTCCTCTAGGTCACAGCGGCACACAGGGGTGGGGAATGGGACTTGGGATCGGTCCGCAACATCTCCTCTCTGCTGATGCTTCCTCCTCACGCTTTTCCCCTGCTCCACCATGGGGTTCCTCTCACAGGACACAGTCCATCAGACAGACCTGCTCCTCTGTGGGTTCCCCTCTGCAGGCTGCAGTTCTTGTCAGGAGCCTGCTCCAGTGCGGGCTCTTAGGGGAGTCTCTGCTTGGGCACCTGGGGCTCCTTCCCCCCTCGTGCTTTCACCTTGGTGTCTGCAGGGCTGTTTCTCACATTTTTTCCCTCACTTCTCACTGCCAGTGCAGCATTTTTTTTCTTTCTTAAACACGCTTTCCCAGAGGCACCATCAGCTCGGCTGAGGGGCTCAGCTGCACCCTGCAGCGGGCCCACCAAGGCCAGCCTGACCCAGCAGTGTCCGTCCGGCACGGGGCAGCCCCAGCCGCTCCTCACAGAGGCTGCCCTGCAGCCCGCCCTGCCAGTGCCTCCGCACCTGCACCCCGCCTGGCCCTACATCTCCTTCCGTGTTACTAAACCCCAGTGTAACTTCATTCCCTTGGACAGTCACAGGACCAAATGCAGAAGCCTGTATTGCTGTTTCTTGGTTGTCAGTGTTAGCTCAGCGCTTCATGGATGTTCCTTGCTAGGTACCGTTTTGGAAGGCGCTCCACATTTTATTGGGTTCAAAGACAAGAAAGTGCAGACAACACTGCCTAAAAGTGGGTCTCCTTCTTCTTCTTCTCATTCCTTACCGTGTTTCAAAGGCCTGCAGACAATGGAGATGCTACAGCTTTCCAGTTTCTTCTGAAATAATAAAACCTGCAACAATCTTTTATAAGAATCAAATAACCTAAATATCAAATTTCTGGGTTACAATTCAGAACATGAGTGCAAGGGGAATCCTGTGCATTTCACAGACCCACCAGTATTTCGCACAGCTGTGATGAACTCAGAAAATGTACATCCCATTTTCCAAAAACATGACTAACAAAGATTTAAAACTTTAAGCTTCAAAAACTTAAAAACTTGAACGGCATGGGTCACTTCTGTTGACTTTAATCTCTATAATCTATAAACAGTGCTTCTCCTGTGGCTGTGTAACAGCATAAATGGGAAGCAAAACCAGCTAATCTGTATACCTGACGTAGGCAGCAAAGCAAACTCGCTAACAGCCATCAATAAAAGTATCACAGAAACAACATTCCTGTTAAAGGGTGAATTAACACAAAACAATTACCACAGGGTACCTCATGTAGCTAAAAGTGAGTGCTGTGGCTGGTTACCTGCTGGATTTGTATGCATTTGATTAGCCTTTACAGTATCAGGCTAATTAAAGAAACACATGCCTAGATGACATAAGCAAAAGGTTTACCTGAGCTCTCACGACCCGACAGGACTAGCACAGTGGGTGGCATTCACAGCTCAGTCCAGAGCAAAATCTCTTAACGGAGCTGCCACCACAACTTTGCCTCTTCCCAAGGATTAGTGAGTTACTACCAGTAACTTATCATTACATGCACACACACATACGTATATGTAACAATATGTACACATATCTACTTGTCAATTATTATTAGATATTACGGATCAGTTATTAATGACAATATGATTAGGAAATAGAAGAACATGAGCTATTTGTCTCCTCTGACACATGTTCACTGCCCACTTTGCTAACACTTTAGCAAATACTGAATGTCTTTCCATGTCAGTTGAAGTGCATGGAACATACACATAGTACTAAAGTTCTGCACTGCACAGGGGCCTTTTCCAAATTGTTTCAAAGCAAATAGGGGGGACAGACCTCTTTCCCAGTGAGGATCCACTGTCAAGAAGTCTGGAAAACAACCTTGTTCTTACAGTTGAATTTCACAATGCCAGTGCAGTTCACAGTAAATTCCTTAGTTCCATTCCTCGGTAACGTAAATAAATGCTGACAGTCTCATGACAGATCATTATATGGGCTTCCTGGCTCAGCTCTGTTTATTTTGGGGGGCATTATTAGCCAATTCCTTGCAGAGAAGGTAATCCAGTGCTGTTACAGCTATTCGTTGCTCAATTTTCAAGTTCATTAATCTTCATGATTGGAAAATATGCTTTTCAAACAGCACCTCTGGTGTTAAAATATTTTAATTTACTGGACTACTTGATAACTATGGTTAGAGCTGTGCTGTGTGAAAACTGGGGAAAGCCAAATTAAATCTCACTGCTTATGTTGTAAGAAAAAACTGGTACCAATTGTAGCTTCGTACTTTTAAAATTGTGTGTAAATCACTGTACTTATTCTGCTAAAACCAAAACAGGAGGTTTTGGTTCTGGTAGATGAAGCAAAGTAGTTTAATGATAAATCACAAGATAGATCAGATAATTAATTTAGCACTGGATTCATGAAGCACTATTTATGTTTCTAGCCAGTTCAGGATGCCTCTGTCTAACTACACAGCAACTGACTCAAGTTTTATTCAAAAACAGTCTATGTAATCAGGCTAATATTTCTGCTTCATAGAAAGGAGCTTCAAATATTTCCTCTGGCTGAAATAACAGCTACTGTGCTACCTTTCAGTTTTGGCCAAAGGAGCTGGGTGGCTGTCTACACACCACGGACACTGCTGCAGCTGACTGCGAACATGCTGGAACAGATTAATCTTCTGTGGCGTACAGATACCAGGGATGCCTTTGTAAGTTTATGCCATTCTGCTCAAACAAATCCAACATATTCTATACTCCAGGGCCCGTATAGGCATAAAAAAGTTTCGATTTAAAACCACATAAATTTAAAAGCCATATATTACCTTAGCCAGATGAGTATTGATCCATTTTGTGAAAGTCCGTTTCTGCACTGACTCTTGCTCATCTGAAAAAAAAAAGGAAACCAGTCTGATTAGACATTGCTGAATACTTTTGGATTTACATGATGGAATAGTAATATTGCCTATTGACAACAAAACCAGTCTGCATTTGCCAGAAATGCCACTATATTTTTTTAAGACAGTTAATTTTGCCTGTAACTACCCATAGAAAATATTCATATTCTTACAATAATGCTCTGACACTTGTGTATTTGAAGAGTTTCACAGAAAAATTCAAGTTTAAAGAGTCAATGACCAGTAAGACACGATTTCAAATCCGAATGCCAAGACAAATTTGACTTCTAAGTCCGTCCTATATTTACCCAAAGTCTGAGCAGCAAGCACTTCTCTGTACTTTTTCACTAGAATCCATGTGTCTGATAGTTAGGTTGCTTTTACATAGAAATTCAGCTAGGGACTTTGAAAAAATACTCTTAGCATGTATATTTTAAAATGGTTACAATGTTGAATTAAAAATTTGAAATTGCATTATCAAGCTTATTTGTTCTCTGGATGACCCTACTAGGGAGGAGCCACTTTCTATACTGCTACTTACTACCTCCCTTAATCCTGTCTTGAAGCACTTGTCTGATTTACAGTGAATTTCTCTGATTCTCAGATAGTCCCTCAGGGACTGTTGCCAGCTGCATAGACAAAAATAGCTCCTGAACAAGCTCCTCCAACTTCAGCAGCCAGGGTCATGGCTGCGGAGGGAAGAGAATCACAGCACCATCACCAACCCACAAAATACTTTCCCTTCCTTGTGGGGAATCAGTTTTGACACATGGAATAACTTCACAACAGGGACTCTCAAGTATTTATATTGAGATTTTTCTTTCAAATATAAAGTGAAATACCTATTTCACTGAAAACAAATGATGATTTTACCATCATCAGTTCTGAATGAGCGCCTTCATTTCCCTACTGAAAATCAAAATCAATAAAATTGCTGTTAAATATTTACTTTTTATAAGAACACATCCATGTCCCAAAAACCTACAGATGGACAATCTAATTTTAGTTACTGCTTTCACTTGTACAGTAGTGAATTGTGATTTGATCTCTTTCACATCTGTAAAATTAAAAGGGAATATTCTTTAATCCCCTTTCAAGTTCTGGAATAGATAAATACTAAGTTTGATGCTCTACTACTAATAATAGGCTCCCTGATTTACACTCATGCAATGCTCCTCCGCAACGAGGGTACATAAAGATACAATTTGCTACACAAAATGCATCAGCAGAAATGTTATCTGAAGTGGGACAACAATGGCTCCCTGACCATATACGAGCTTCCAAAAAGTGCCTGTGCATTATGACTTGGGGATATTTTCTTTACATATAAATGACATCTCACATATAAGAAATACCAGGGGAAAAAAGATACATATGCTTTCCAGCATCTTTTGCTAGATTAGCACACTTCATGCCTAAGAAAAAAAATTTGCATTCTTTCCTTTTCTTTTATTTCATTGGCCAGGCTCTTACATAATTTTCAAAACATTCATTACATTCACAGAATCTACTTGTTGCACTGGCAAGCAAGTTAAGAAAAATATCACTCAAAATACTACATCGTGCTTCATTCAACACTATTTTTGGCAGGGGTTATCTTGACTTTATGTGTAACAATTGTTTCTACTTTCTGAAAAACAGACTTCTTGCGGTATTGTTTCTAACCATGAACAAGATGTTTCCCTTGTGACATACAGTAAATGTCAGCTGTGCTCTGACAAGCAATTACATATACAGGAAGCACAAGTAATTTCAATGGAAGCACTTGCACACTTGAATCGAGTTGTGTGTGAGCAGATATGGGGATGGAGATCAAGTGCGTACAGAATCAGTCCAGCTCCGGCTTCATTTACATCTCTTGTAACTTAAAATTTCCCAGCAACCCCAATATGACAACAGCATGCCAAAAGAAAAGAACTGGGCCTTCAGAAGTCAAACTTCTAATGAAAGAAATGAGTGAAAATTATTCCCTAATCTGTAGTTCCAGTGCATCCTGGTGATTTAAGAGCGAGCCTTCTGACAACAACTGGAAATCAGAGAACTAGCTCCCAGCTTCTAAACATTTACCAGCAGAAGACATACTCAGTTTCAGTCACATTAACAAACAGCAGAAACAGCCTTTCAGTATAATCTGTTTCAAGGGAACTTATCTGAGCCATATATATTTTATAAGCCCAACAGCAACTAATATAGTTTCCTTTTTTTTAGCACTTATTTTCTATGGGCTTAAAAGGAACAGATTTTAGTGCTGTAAAACCTATGTCCGAACGTAACACAAGCAGTGCACTGATCTCACAAATTCCATTATAAATATGCTTTTTACAAATTTCCCTGGAAGCAAAGGTGTTATTTTCATTGAAATGATGTAAATTCTCCACAGAGGTTCTGTTTATCTATACCCACAAGATGCATGTGTCATGTCTTACACTCTCCCGACTTGCAAGGACTGCCAGCTCCTTATTTGCACCACTTACCCTGCTGGTACTGAAAGAACCAAGGGAGCAGATTCAACGACGTACTGTTTTTGCCACCAGCACCTTTGTAGCGAGCCATAAGCCCTGCTGTTGCTGCTGCTGCTGCTGCTGCTACTCCTGTCTCATGTAGTGCCGTGTTTCTTTAGAATACAGCCAGGAGTAATTTTTCAAGAGCAATCTGATTTTCTTCCTTCAATGGAAATGCAGGCCTCTTACACAAATCCCTCTACCTGATCTTACCAGAGAATTCACATGAAGCGAAATCTTAAAAACATCTTCATAAATTCTTGCAGAGATGCAACAGCCAGGCAAATCCAGCTGTACTGGAAGCAGCAGTTCTGCTGGTCTCACTATCATCATCCTTCTCCACTGTTTTCCCGTGGAAAGATTTTATCCGAGCACCAGCCAATCCGCTAGCGGAAACCTCTGATGTCAGGAGTCTGAATAATTCATCCAGGGACTGGGACAACCCAATTACACTGCCAATATCCTAAAGCAGCAAGATGTGTGGCTGCAAAAAGCAATGCAGTCTTCTCACCAGTGCTTTTGTAAGGAGATAGTGCTCAGTAAGCATAACAATGGCTGAATGGCATAACCCTTCAGCTATAGGTACAGGTTGTCATACCTTAAAGGAAAGCAGCTTTCAAAAGCAACCACTTCATCACTGCATACTCTATTTAGACATGAATGTCCTTCAGCTTTATAACTGAAACAGTGAAGTGAATGCAATGAATCTGCACAGACATGTAGGCCCCTTTGCTTTTAATAATATATTTGAACTGCTGTACAAGGATGAAACGTACATAAGGATGCACAGAATTTTGGGGGGGACTCAGATCACCCTGAAACATACCCAAATTTCTGATAATATGTAGTACATTCATTAAATCAGAGCACCAGAGAATTTGAACAGACTGTGTTTTGCTCTGGTAAAATGAAGGCAGTTATGAAACACTATGTGTGGAGATTCATGTTTTGTTCACCCACAGGGGCTAACAGAGTAAATGAGAATAAAAGGCTCACTTTTATTATGCCATTACAGTAAAAGTGTCATTTTAGAGGTCGAATTCAAAATTCTGTTTTTGTAAACCAGAATAACTTTGACAAGATCATTCTACACTTGAAAGAAATGTTGCAAGAAAGTTTGGTTTTATTTAATCTAACACCTTCCTTTAATTGGCTGTAAATATCTCCATATTTTTATAAGCCTTTTCCCTAACAAAGCACCACCAACAGACTGCATTTTAGGTTGTCCAGGAAAAAAAGACAAATGTAATTGGATATATTGACTTTAAAACATTTAGAACACATTATTTTGAAAGAGGAACAAAACCAGTCATGTATCTTCAGACAGTTACGGATACACTGATGAAATATTCATCACGCATACATATTATAATGACTAGTATCATGCATATCATATATATATACATCAAGACACAGACAGTAGTGGCATGCTTTCTAGCAGAGCTTTTCTAGAAACAGGCTTCCTATGCTGCACAGTCCCTGTCTGCCAGCTGTGGAAGCAGCCCCTCTTCAGCTGCAGAGCTCTGTGTGCCACAGGTGTGTGGTACGCAGCAACAGATCGCACTTGGAGGACCTCGTGCCTCAGATGCTTGGGGATCTAGTGGTGGGAAGGTGGCTGTACTGCAGGGTTGCAAACACAGTGTGCTGCTGCAAGGTAACACAAGGAAGAGTCTCATGGACAGAGTGAGAGATACAACAAAGTCAAGTTCACGCATGTCTAATAAAAGCATCTTGATTAATTCTCAGTAACCTAATATTGTGGACATAGTTTTGTTTCTTACTTTAGTGAAATTCAACCCAAGTTGCTCTCAGATGCTCATTTTCAGCATCCTTTTTATTTATCTTTGGTTTTGGTAGAGCTGTCCTAAAACCACCAAGGAGCTATTTGTTTTGATTTGTTTTCCAGGTCTTTGACACCTTTAGGTATACTGCTAAAACAACCTGGAAGTGCAGAAAAGGGTGCCAAACCGGCTGCAGTGCTTCAAGATGTCGCTTGAGAACACAATTCAGCACAGAAAGCAGCAAACAAACACCTGCAGGGAAATTTTGTTTGGTCAGCGGTATGGCATAAATTCTCTGAAGCTTTCAATAAGATATGTTATATAGCAATTTCTGTCTTCATTAAGAACATTCTTAACTTAAAGCAGCTGTAGAAAAGCTTGCAGAGTCAAAGTAATAACATGGAGACTCTACTTAGGTAAAAAGCAGTATTTTAAGCTAGTTTAATCAACACCTCCGTAACAGATGGATTACCCCATTTAAGAGCACTGCACAGAGGCAATGCAGGCTCATTTCTTGTCCTTTAAGTCTCCAGTCAATGTTTTTTATGGGACAATCCCAGGGCTATTCTGCTTTTTAAGAAACGAGAAACAAACAAAAAACTTTGGTAGCAGTTCTAAGGCTAATACATTGTTTGTAAGCTGCTAAGTTTAACAGTAACACTACACGCTTTAGGAAGAAAAAAGGATGAAGGAGCAACGGGCAATGGGAGAAAAGTAAGAAAGAGGGAAAACTTGATTTCCACAGCCACTGCAATGCAGTTGACAACAAGACTTAGCAGTACCGATACAAAAAGATACAAAGAATGGGAATATAATTCTAAATGCCTCATGCATTTAGGACTTCCCCATTTTTTATATTTTGAGAAGAAAGACAGGATTTGTCAAAGTGTGGCCTTTGGATATATGCCTCTATTGAATGTATTTTACCAGAGATGGTAAGACAGTCCCATTAACAGATCTGTTATCTAAATGTCCAAGCTTTGAGATCTAGGTGCAGACACTAGCTGTAGCCTGCTCCGCCACTGAGCACCGGTTTGCTGCCCATCAGTTTCTGTGGAAAGGAAATCTATGCACCAGGGCTAGAAGGCAACCAGTCACCCTTGGCCAGACTCCTATGATGGGGAAAACGATGGGGACTGGCTCTCTGGGTTCTGCACTGGCATATACCATTGCTCAATCTCAAAGTAACCTTAGTATGGTGGTTTGCGGGCCAAAGGTTATATGTCATTCGGAAGAGTGGAAGTAGAGAAAACACCCCTGCTGACTGGTGGAATAGTTACAGGAAACTGAAGTGTGGAAAAGCAGCCTCACAGCTGCAGAAACACTGCCTGCTGTGCAGCATGCTGCTGGACAGCAACTGGCACGCTGCTGAGAACTTTCTGCTGTCTGAAATCTATTTACAAAACATATATTTGGATTTCACACGTTTCTTACTTATTCCCTTAATTTCTAAGACAGAGGAGGTGTCTATCCAGCCGCTAGTTAGAAAGATACACAGAATGATTCAATTCATCACCCAAAGAAGCTTGCATTTTAAAAAATATTTGGGTTAAACAAATACAAACTAAACAAATCAATCTCTCTTCTTTTGTTCTTAGTCAATTTATTCTTATACAAGCACATTCACCTGTCGGTGTCTCTGGAAGCACTCGCTGTGGAATGTGCAAGTGGTTTAAATTTCTGAAACCTGGAAACCCAAAAGTTTAGCCAGCTCCAGAGAGTGTGTGCTTTCACTCAGCTGTTGGCTCCATCTCACAGCAGCACTTAGACTATCACAGAATATGTTTATATTGTGGGACTTGGGAGACTTCCAGTCCTTAACTCTAAGGTCATGCCCTGTTGCGCCCATGTTCTCACATGCACATGTCAAATGTTCCTGCTCCATCCAGACACACATTATTTCCCACTTTCCTGTGCTCTGGTTTTCACAGGAAGGAACACTGCACGGTGCACTGATATAATCTTGATCCTTAGAAGCCAGGACACAGCCCGGACGTAACTGTACTGCTCGTGACTGTTCTTCACTTTGATCAGAAGGACTTCCCTTAGCATTTGGAGAAACCAGTAACAGCATCATTTCTGCTATGGATTGAAAGATGTGCCCAAAATATCATTTTTATGACTTTCTGCATCTTTCCTGTGCCCAGTCCTTGCAGCATACTTGCTCCTGTTTTGTGTTTTGAGTGACTAAAAAGAAGAACTGTAATTAAATTATTCTCCTCCGTATTTTGCCTGGATGGGCTGTATTTTGTTCTTCTCCACATGCAGAAGCAGAATGTATTCAGAACCAATCAATGAATGTATTTGCATTTTATGTTTACTGCATTTCTGCCTGTGATGCTGCACTACTGTTATTCTCATAATCTCCACTAACAGTTGTCTTAATCTCCATGTGGCTGTAAATGTATTACTTACTTTCATATTATCTGCACTTGACTGAATACAATCAGAAATGAAAAGAACATCTATTAGAAAACCAGTATGTGCTCACTTGATTAGTTTTTAAAAGCAGTATTCTGAAGAAGCTATTAACTAAATCAGGATATTCAACATTTGAGGTAATTATGTGCAATGGCCTCAGTTCCTTCCAAAAGAATCAGGATTTGCTGCTCTACAGGTGCCTGTTTATTCACCACTCTGGCATGAGTGACAATGAACTCAGTGTTCACATGAACATATATTTTCCTGGACCAATAAACGAGGTGAAAACAGACTGATACAAATGATCAGAGTCAACTTGGCATTTGTTCTTTTAATTACTTATCTTCCTTCATTGTATACTTAAAGAGATGGTTTGGATGGTGACAAATCAGCTAGAAATCTAGAAAATCCAGGGAAGTTCATTAATAACTGTTCTACATTGCACTCAAATTTCAGTCCATCCATGCTAATAAATAGCCAGTTTCAGAATGAATTTTTCATAAAGACTTCAAGATTTAAAGACAGTGACGAAAAATCACTCGCCTATAAACTGTATCTACTACAGTAGCATCTGCAATGACCATAATTAAAAAAAATAAACAAATATTTGTAGTTTTTTCAGTTCACTGCAGTTCTGCACCTGGCATCATGTTACTATTTACACATTTTGCAGCAGTTCTTTCCATTGACACGAAAAGCTTGTCTATAATAACCATTTTGTGTTGTTGGTCCACTCCCCTAGAGGTTTTTATAAAGTCAGGATGAATGAATGAAATGTAATTTTTAACAGAAGTCTTAAAGACAAGCAGTACTTGCATTAAAAAAAACAACAACCAACTTTAAAAATGTTGAAATCTATTCAGATCAGTACCTGTATGTCTACAAGTATTTTTCTTATGTTAGGGCTTTTAAGTAGCCATTCTACAGTCAAGAAGGGTACTTAACATGCCTTTATAAAAAAAATACATATGTGATCAGATTGAGGGTAGCATATGTTTGAAAATTGAAAGCATAGGCTCTAATTCCATCTTTTACTCACAGTATGGAACTTACATGAACTCCTAAAACAATGCAGGGTTTTGTTTTCCTGAAGCCAACCATGTCAGGCAGACAAATTACTATAACAGCGTCCACTGATTTTCCATAATTTGCTAATATCATATGATATTAACAGGACTGTTCACAACATTAAGCACTACAACCTGGAGAGATTGTGCAAAAATGTCTAAATTTGAACTTGAACTTTTAATGTTGCTATTTAATAAGCCACAGAAACTTAAATCCACTGCACCAAATGCATTGCATAGAGCAAATTTCTACTACCGATGGTAAGATCACTATTTTTCTATGCCTACAGTGCATTCAACAGCAGTGGAAAAAATTTGACTCAGACATGAAAGACCTCAGAATCTACTGAAATAAATGAAAACAAATGGAGACATACTAGGCACATGCTATCCAAGGGATTAAACCAGGTTGTAGGGGTGCAGCATCTGTAACTTACACTCTGCAGAAAACCAAAATATACATAATGATCCTTGTCTTACAGAAAAGACAGTCTGTCGAGGAATGAAGGCAGTGGGTTGATTAGTATCCAATTGTTGCAGCACAATCAAACTAGTAGGCTGCAACAAGGCTTTACTGTTGGTCAGATTCTACTGTCTGTGCTGTAGTTCCTTCCTCCAGAGGACAGACCACACTACTGCTCCTCCTCCACCCAACCCCCTCCCCCACCATCCTCAGGGCTATTTAACCACTTAGTGGAACGAGCTACAGCTGCACATCATCCATGTCAATCAACCCACTGCCTCTGAGGCAAGGGCACAGCTGCATGTTATCCATGCCAATCAACCCACTGCCTTCATTCCTCTAGAACAGTCTACAATCATATTTCAGTTATGTTTATGCCTAAGCTCAGTGAAATGACAATTGTTTACTAAAGGCTTACAAAAATATAGAATCCTCTGTGGAAAATCTGGGCAGTTTTATTGTTGAGATAATTTTCACTATAGTTACACATATTGTAGACATGAAACTCTTCCAAAAGTCTACCAAAGGGAAAGAACGCAATTACTATTTTTGAATGCCTGGAGGCATGATAATTTTAGATACATTTAGAATTAAATTATGAATTTTTTGCTCACCCCTTCAATTATTTTCAACACAATAGGTTTAGTATTAGCAGTAAATGACAGAGCTAAGCACTGAAAAGGTGGCTACAAACAAGACAGAGACTCTGTCTTCACAAGAAGCCACAGGGCAACGGGTAAATGTTGCAGTGGGGAGGCTTCATCTTGATATAAGAAATATTTTTTTACAGTGAAAACAATCATTCACTGGAACAACTTCCTCAGGGACACGGTTAAGTCCACATCACTGGAGGTTTTCAAGTTGCCTATGGATGGGATGTCAGACAAAAGGTCAGACCACATGGTCTTTCGAGGATGCTTCTAGCCTGTCCTGTTCTTTGGCTCTATGATTTTATGAAAACTTGTTCTGTATTATTAGTAGGAAATGTGCTATGTTACTTAAAACAGTCATAATAATTTCTCACTATATTTATAAAATTATGCTCAAGTATCTTCCAAATCAGGTTCAAATCAGGACCTTACATATTAATTACTCTTCCAAGTGTGAATTGTAATAAAAAAAAATACATATAAGAACATATAAGAACTCATTTCTGAATCAAATGCTAACTCCTATGTTTCATTGTTCCCGGAATAACACAAAAAAAAACCAACCCAAAACAACCACAAAGAAATAAATCTAGCATATCCTGCTCAAACAACTTATTACTTAAAAACATTCCAGAAACAAGATGATGGTTGGTGTCTATGGAGGTGCTGAAGAGATGTTAGGAGTGAAGAACTGCCTGCAAGCTGTATGTGCATACATCTTTCCAACAGAGGTCTTGTACAAATATAATGTGGCCTCAGATCACATGGTTACTCCTTCCACAGCCACAACCATCTGCTGTTTCTGAATGCCAGCCTTCACAAAAGACTTGAATGTACTTTGGCACATTCACAATGGTTTCATACCTTCATCTGATTGCCTCTGTCTGTCCAAACAGACAATCACTCGTTTAAAAAAATATACCAGTGATATTTTAAATGTGATACTTCTCTACAAGTAATACATGACAAATTCTGCCACTTCTACTTTGAGCAGTACCAAATCAAGAGTCGTCCCACAAAGCAAGTTACTGTGCAGGTAGGTAAGTCAAAAACAGGACCACTTTCACAAAGTAGCTTCCTTGAATGCTGATGTAAGTACGAACAAAGACTGGAGTTCCTCAAAGACTAGTCTAAGTGTAAATCTTTATATATTTTCAGCCATGATTTTGGCAGTACTTATAAAGTTGACCAGTGATCCATATTTGGGAAAAACCATTACAATGGAATCGGAATATCTTAAAAATTAAAGAAATTGAGCTGACTGAACACTGGAAACAGATAACTGTTACTAAGCATCTCCAAATGCAGGGCTACATACTCAAGGAGTAACATGAATTTCTGCTGTGAGGTGGAAACTGACTATATATAAACCAAACTAGAGGAAGACATGCTTTTGTAGCTCTGCTCAGGAATGTGTACGCCACTAAAACTAAAACTGCGTAGATTGCTTACTCTCAGAAAGACCATAATTGCTCTCTGTAAATATATTAGAGAAAGGAATGAGCACCAGAAAAGGAAAAACCTCTTTAAATTAAAAACTATGCAAAAGCCCAAGAGCAGAAGGCTGCGATGGGATATGACTATATTTAGGCTGGAGTTAAAGGAACTTTTTCTGCTTCCAAGAGTTGTTCTTAAGGCTATCTCCCAGGACTCCAACAGAATTTTATTGGTGTGGTAGCCTATAAAAGCACGTAATAGGTGACCTAGAAGACTTTTCCAGTTCTATTTTCTAACCTGTCCTGTACACCTACCACAAAAATACAAACTTCAAAATGAGGCAGAATTATCTATGTATAAGTAGCATTGCACAAACAGGAGAAGTACACATGATGTCACTCTTCATTGTGTGGCTTGTCCCACTGTACTGGGTAGCATGTGGGATAGGAACACCTATGCTTTACTGATGACAAAAAAACAAAAAGAGAATCCTTTGAAGCAGGATTTTAGGCCCTTATCGCACAGTGTTCCAGTTTACCCCATAATCAGTTAAACAGAAGGAAAGCAAACCAAAACAGAATTTAAAAAAGCAGCAAGCATAATTATGGAAATAAAAAGTTAACATTGTTACTACTGTGTATAAACAATATTCTGTGCTAAAATACATTAGTATTACAATGTAATGCAAAGCATTAAGATCTTGCTGGTGAAATTTGTATTTGAAAACCAAAGGCTGAAAAATCTAGGCCCACTGCTGTTTAATATCTTCTTCAGATTTTTATAATATTCACTGTAAATTAATTACTGCTTAAGGCTATCTGTGGGAATCAAATACCACAGATAAAATTATTTTTTCCTACATACTTGAAGACATCTTCTGTAGATGTGAATTGGTACAATTTAGTTGGTTTAAATGGAGCTACATCAACCGCTGTCAGCAGAATTTTACTGCACTCATGCAGAAAGGAAAAATTATATTTATATACTTATATATATTTATATATTAGTATGGAATATAAATTGTGAAATCTTATGTATTTGTATAGGATTTTATACGAATAAACAATGAAAGACAACTAAACCACACGCAAAACTGTGAAGCGCTCAGTCCCTAACTGGGTATTTCTTTTGAAACTTAGGGTATCAATTTTCATACAAAGTACATCTTAGAAAAAAGCAAGATTCCAGTTAACCTTGCAGAATCACAGAATCACAGAATGGTTGAGGTTAAAAGGGACCTCTGGATGTCATCTGGTCTGCCTGCCTTTCTCACGTAGGGCCAGCTACAGCCAGCTGCCCAGGGCCATATCCAGCCAGCGTCTGTATATCTCCAAGAATGGAGACTCCACAACCTCTCTGAGAAACTTGTCCCAGAGCTCAGTCACCCTCACAGTGAAAAAGCATTTCCTGATGTTCAGAGGGAACCTCCTGTGTTTCAGTTTGTGCCCACTACCTCTGGTGGTGTCACTGGGCAGCACTGAGAAGAGCCTGGCTCCATCCTCTTTGCACCCTCCCTTCAGGTATTTACATACATTAGTAAAATTCCCCTGGGCCTTCCCTCCTCCAGCTGAACAGTCCCAGCTCCCACAGCCTCTCCTCACAGGACAGATGCTCCACTCCATTCCTTATCCTTGTGGTCCTTTGTCAGACTCTCTCCATTATGTCCACGTCTCTCCTGTACTGAAGAGCCCAGAACTGGACACAGTGCTCCAGGTATGGCCTCACCAGTGCTGAGTAGAGGGGAAGGATCACCTTCCTCAACCTGCTGGCAATACTTTGTCTAATGCAGCCCAGGGTATCATCAGCTTGCTTTGCAGCAAGGGTACATTACTGGCTCATGTTGCTATTTAATATTCCGATGCTTCCATTCACCTGACAAAATGGGGACTAAGTATCAGTTTCTTGTGAGGGTTCTACATGGCCTGCATGATCTCGTAATTAATTTCTTTCTTTTAATGGAATTTTTAGTATGCTGTTCATACATTCAGAGCATTCACCAATAATGGCAATAAACATTTCTGTTTATAGTAACAAATCAGTAATAATCCTAATACTAATAAAAAGAGTAGAACAAACCAACAGAACAGCTCGAATTCAGTAAGAAACAAATATAGACACAGTAATAAGGTTAAAGTAATACTTTTTGGTACCAAATATATCCTACTATGTTGTATGATGAAAAATAGCACATCACCTAGGACAGGCAGCTGCCCAGCAACATGAGGCAGAAATGTGAGGTGGTAACTATCCAAAAGTGAGGGATTTTCAAGCAGGTCACATTAAGCAATGTCCTGAATCCAAACTAAGATTCCACCACAGTGACAGTTACTTTTGTGATCCTCACTCTTGCAGTCTCTGTGCTCTTAGTGTTAAATGAAATGTGAACATCTTGAAAAAATGCACTGGTTTGAATACCTTGTCTGATGAAGTCCTTTCACCATTGGTGAGTTCTCTTCATGAAAGCTGCATAGGATCAACCATTTTGAACTTCAACCACTGTCATGCTCAAGTTAAACATCTAAATACCCCACTGAAAACATCTAATGGCCTAAACGTTCAAGGAGCCCTCAAAGTGATATGAATCATAGCCTGGTCTGTGTTTTCAGTTCAGCCAGACAAAGGTAAAAGAGGCTGCAAAAATGTCAGTACAAACTGGTGAGCTACAAATACAAGCTGTAATTCTATTAGGTTTTGTTTCAGTAAAAACTTGGTTCCTACAGACAGTTCTACTATGGTAGCTAAGGGCCATCAAGGCCTGGAAAGCTGTATAATTGCTCAACCATGGAAAGATAAAAGGATCTAGTAAAGAAACTATCTGATAAAGAGCTAAAAACAGTGAAGAAATACAAACAGGCTTATAATTTACTGCAAGCAATTATTTAACAAGCCAAAAAAAATAAAATTGTTTTTCCGTCTATCCATCTACAAGCTATTTGTGATACAGTCTTAATTTTAAACTGGCTGCTTCTTCACTTTTTTTCTCAATGCATGAATGAATAAATAGAAACTTCAGAGTCATACATTTGGCAAGAAGCAGAGCTCTGGTTATCCCTACAAAAACCTGTCATAATGGGCCCAAATTACAAGCCTTTTCAAATTCTCAAATACCCTTGAATTTCAGCACTTAGACTCTGACAACCCATCTTCATAACCCTGATTAAGCACTAAGCAGACTGCACATATATTATTCCCACAAAGAGTGGCTGAACATGCTTCAGCTCAGGGCATATAGGGCAAAAATCAATCTTTACTGCCCATAATTGCTTCATCTCCAAGTAATCCCAGAAAAACACTCTCCTGCACGCTCAACACTGATTCTCATGTTCCCTCCTATCCCTGTGATGGCAGCTAGATTTAGCGCTCTCTTTCAGACACAGAAGGGACAAAGTCTGGGTTCAAGGGAGGAATCTGAGGAGGAAAGAAGAAAGGTATGGATTATCTAGAGAGCACGTACCCAGAAGGTGGGAAAAATCTCTGGCAGCTGGAAAAGAAAAGCTGACAGAACCTGCTCATGCTATAGAACATCTGTCATGGAACATACAATACTACTATCATTGCCAACACAACTCACAGAAGTTACGTGCCAGATGTAATTGTGTCAGTACAAACTTTATTTTCTTCCCTTCTACATACGTGATAAGATCAGTCTTTAGTTATACAACCATACAGATTTTATCCAAATGCTCCCTATAATTTTTGGTGCATAAATGGAAAATGCTCCATTAATAAATTGTTGGGGTTTTTTTTTATTATTTTTGACAATTTCACTCTCCCCTTCAAACCTAACGTTTACAATTCTTGTACTATTTTTGTAACTTTGCTTCTCTATAATGTGAAAATCCTATGAAAACTAATGGGGGAAGGGAGGGGGGTAATTAAGTTCATTAAAAAAAACACAAAAAAATCCCTAAAGCCTAACTATTTTGAAGAGAAAAACATAAAAGATAATTGGTTAATATTGTTCATTAAAACAATTTAATCACTGAACTGAAATCTTAGGAATGATGGACTTGATCATACAACAAAATCAGTCTGTTCTTTGAATATCATTTCACCCCAAAATTCTAGGATGTAAGCTAATAATCAACAACTATGTATCTTCACTAACAAGTTTCATTTATTTATATACTATGCCAGTTTATTCAATAGAACTGCATTGATCTGAATGGAATGACTCTGACATAAAAGTGGATATTGTTCAAATTAAAATGTACATGTCTAAGCATTGATTAGTGTTTTTAAAGGTGATTTGGCATGCTCCTGTAAAACAACACCATAAACAAGTAGATCAAAATGGTATTGTTACTACTGGTTTTGCCTTAAACAGTCCTTTCCGCAGTAGCAAATCACAGACCCCACCGTGAAGGTAACAGAGTATTTGTAGCAACTGTGTCACTTAAAAAGGACAAGAAGCAAAACTGTAGGACAGCAGCAGTAGTGCCTGTGCCCTGGGAGAGGGAAAGCAGCCTCCTGCCCACCTCTGCTCTTGCCAGCTTAGCAGAGATTGAACTCGAGTTCAGCAGGAGCTGGTGCAGCAAAGCATGAGGCTTCTGGATAATGCTTCCGTGAAGGGAAAGGCAGCAGTGGCCTGCAAGCAAATTATCCTCCTCATCCCTAATAGCCTAGGGCAAGCAAGGCTTAACTGCAAGTGTTTATGATACATGGGGATTGCCCTTTAGACAGAAGTGAGATGGTAACTTTGTATTGTGACAATTAATTTTTAAAAGGCCTACTAGGCTATTATCTCTCTTCTGTGTGCCTTTTTTTTTTTTAGCAATAAATTATATTCTTAATCATTTACTTAAACATCACTATGATCTTAGTCATCATTCATGCCCTAATCCTGCCCCGTGCAAACTAATGAGAATTTTGCCAGTGAATGAAAGAAGCATTTGTCATTGAGATTATACCTCAGATTGGCAACCATTTCTAACGTGAAAAGCAAAGGTACACTTTTATATTATTGTTTTATAGAATATGCATTGTTAAAGCAAAAATATTTCCATCACACAAAGTTTTCCTGTTACTGGGCCCTGCTGATTAAACTCCTGCACTTACCACCTCCGAGCATCAATTTTTCCTAGAAATAATAATTTTGCAAGAAGCCTGAAAACTGGAAGATATACTGGGTTCATCAAGTCTACAACTGCTCAGAGGAAAAACTTCTTTCTGTTCTCCTGTGGGAACCCTACTCCAATTAAACTGACTGTATCTTCATTTTGACGGATATATTCTTCTGTATAAAAATAAGCAAAAAAAAGGTATTTCTTCATAGAGCATTTCATATGTACTGGATATCCAAAACCACATTAAAATGGTATGAAAAAGAAGATACGATAAGCATATCCAGAGCAGAACAGAACAAAACAGAACAAAAACCCCAGCACCCATCATAACAAAAAGAAACATCTCACAAAATGCATAAAGACAATGACATCTGAAATTTCCCCAGGGACAACTCTGTGACTAAGCACTGTTCACATTTAATATATTCATTGTCAAGCCCAGCAGTTCTTATTTATATTTTTAATCAGAAAAATTCTTCAAGGTTTCATCACAGCTTTTACATAAGTGAATAACTGCAGACTACCTACAGGGGCATCTGAAACACTGTGAAGGAAAACCCCCCACTCCACTGAAGCAACAGGATGTCTTGCTAATGATAGTAATTGTGCCAGAACTGAACGTGGAGCTTTTATTAAAAATTCTAAAACTAAGGTTGTAACATCGAGATAGCAACATGCAACCTGAATACTTTATCCCAAATAGGGGACCTTATGCATATGGAATCCATGTCTTGCATCATTTGCCCTGTAAGGAGATGCTAAGGGATGTGATCTGGTTCAGCCTGAGGAAGACAAAGCTGCCCTAGCTGCAGCCCGCTGGCACGTATGGGGAGGCCAGTAAGATGATGGAGCTGGGTTCTCCAGTAGTATGGCCGGAGGATGAGAGACAATGGGCAGAAGCTGAAACAAGAGGTGCTGTTTCAAGAAAGGAAATGCTTCCTCACTCAGAGGACTGTCAAATAGTGGCTCAGGTCACCCAGAGAGGCTGTGCCATCTGTGTGCCTGGAGATAAAGCCCTGACCAACCTGGTTTGAGCTCACAGCTGACCCACCTGTAAGCCAGAAGCTGAACCACAGACCTCCTTCCAGTCTGAATTTTCCTATCATCCTATGGCACATACCCTCCTGACAAAGACAGAATGAAAATCACACTTTGCAAATAACTAATAGGAGCAAAAACCAGTGAAGTTTATTCAGTAGACCAGACACAGTAACTGGAAAAGCACATGTAGACATCCTGCTTTAAGGAGGCTTGTTCATCCCATACTAGCATACATGTGCAGAACAGAAAGCAGTTATAAGACTGTTCACTCATCCATAGACAAAAGTAGTCACAACTACACACATTTAGAAAGTTTTTGTTGAAAGTGCTATTTTATTGAATCTCCTGAGTTTGAAATTTCTCAGTTCCATGTAATTTTCACCTACTGTAAGGTTCCAAAACAATCCTAATGAATACTCCCCACTACCAGGAACACCAGTGCTTGACCTCCAGCCCTGGAACAGATAAACCTGGCAAGTACATTTCAGAACCCTTGACATTTCACTGCCAGTAGTTAAGGAAGTAACAAAAACATCAGTCTCGGGGAGCACCTGTAAGGTGCATGCATTTTGATTTGCCACAAATTGCCAGAAAAAAAATCTTTGTCTTGGTCTAATTCATACTCAAGCAGAAAAATACAGTAAGAATACATTTTCAAGGACAAAAAAAATCCCCTTTCCTTCAGCTCATTCGCATCTTACACCAGATAATGAGCTTCAGAAGAACCTCTGCAAGCTAAATATGCATGTATGTGTATATGTGGGCATCAGGCACACCCATTTAGCTGTAGTCCAAAATGCCTTGCTTAGCTACACCCCCACGGGTACTCAGCAGTAATTAACATTAAGCAATAAGTGCAAGCTTGACTTAGTCATGGCAATACCTCAGGGTTGGTAAATCTTGTACCAGCCACTGCAGCCACACAAGAAACCTAAACTAACATTATGTGGCATAGAAAGTGGGACAGTATTATCACAGCAACTAAGATCAAAACACAGTTGAACTGTCATAAGCCTAAGGTGCCCCTACAGCCAACCTCAAGGCAATCTTAGCACCTACAACTAATTAAACCCCATGAAAGCTAGGACACAAACTGGGATTAGACACCCCACTATGTCTGGCCCCTAAATCTTGATGTTTACCTCACCAAAGCATCCGCCTGAGAACTAGAAGCACAAATGCTTAAAACTCTAAGGACCTGGCAGTACCCCAAACCCACCGGGATGAGCCTGCTCTGTAATCGACAGTTCACGGTACACCCGCCACTTCTTGCCAAAGCAGCCTACATACCACCATCGTCAGCTCAACTCCACTGAGAGCTCAGCAGTGAGTGCAATAGCCCAACCCCACTAGCAATACAGGTCAAGGTATAGCCTATGGAGTGGAAGAAACGTCCTGCATTTTCTAAGATAGAAAATTCATGGAAGGGGGCATGGAACCACCCCTAGAAGGCGGATTTAGCAGTATAGCCAGACAATAGTGCTCTCTTTAAGCTGGCCCCGGGGCATGTACATACCATCTGTCATCCTCCTCACAAGCTACAAACCCTAATAACTGATACCCCCATCAGCTGAAGCTGAGGTAAGTTGTAACAACGTAAGTGTACTGGAAGGTGAACTTGGCACACCAAGACGTAGCTATAACATTAGAGCATTGAGCTTACACCTGAAAGATACCTGCCACATGTGCATTTTATAAGGCACTCCATGGAACTATCTGCAGCTAAGTGATGCAAACTATAAAGCTACAATGCCAAACATAACAATTTATTGAAATATTTTCTATTTTGTTGAACAGTTACATTGAACATTATACTGTTCTGGTTGTATTTATTCCAGCCTTTGGTCAGCTATGATGCAACACCCTGCAGAATGAAAAAGCAAAGTAGCATGGAATTTACTGCTCTTTTCTTTACAGAAAGAAAACCCCTAACAGACCTTCCAGATTCTAAATCCATTTTATTCTCCTGGAGCAGTATGGAACTAGGTTCCCTTAAACCAAGGATCTGATCCAAAGATGAAGTCAGATCAATGCTGGCATAGTTCTGGGGTTGGGTTTTTTTCATCTTTATAATATTCCTGCTGTGCAAGTATATGCTGATTGCTATCAGTGGCAATGACTAGGCAGCTAATTACAGGTTCAGAAGACATTAGCAGTCAGTATAATAACATCCATACATGTTCCAATGGGCACAACATGCTGTTTGTATCCATAAGCACAGAGACAGTAACCTCATGAACTGAGAGACTATGGTAGGTAGAATATTGACATGCTGCAGGATTTCCGTGTATCTGTAGGACCAGAAAAAGAGTAGAGTGCATGAATGTTCATTGTAGAGGCAAAATTTCTTCCAAATTTCCTGTGGGCCCTCTAAGTGTGCTAAATTACAAACTCAAACTCTTTCAGTTCTACATAAACTGCTCCCTTTCACCTGAAAAGTGATAGAGAAATTCATTTGATATGTCTAAACTAGTGGACCTGGTGATCCTGAAATACACTAGACATAAGCACGTATCCCAACTCATAAGGAGATGACAACTTGGCTGCATTAAATCCCTACTATCCCAAGCTTGGCTTCATTTAGGAAAGGGCAAGGATCAGAGAAGACATAGGACACCCCCAGCTGACTTCTTTTCTGGGTGTTCAAGATGCAAGGAATCTCAGATACGTGTACAAACATTACTGCAGACTCCAACTTTTTCTCTTTACAAGCTTTACTTCATGCTCAGTAGAGTCAACAGAAAATCTTTATTGCTGTGTAATATCACACTTCATTTCACTCAACATGAAAAATTGTAACTGAATCACAAAAAATGCAATGCTTCGTGAGAAGTATATACCTTCTAAGAAATAGCCAGAAATGTTGAACAAAGTCAGAATAAAAATACAGGTAAATCCACTGATGTTAATTTCTATATATACTATATAACAAACTTAATCACTTAATAATATATTTTTAAATGAGAGGATTAAATAGTAGCCTATGGTTAGCAGGATAATATCTTCCCTAAAATTTGCACATATTACAGAAACATATGGTAAAAGCACCTGAGTAAAACTACATTAAAACAAAACTTGAGAAAGCAGCATCTTGTTTTGCTGTTGTTTTTTTCTTCACTGCATCCAAGTTTTTTCTTCCTTTTGTTTTTAGTTAACATAGTATGAAAAAAAAATTTACGGAAGTTGTAACTGTAACCTATATATTGTGCTTGTTTTGTACCACTATTGTTTTATTCATTACATTTACATATATCTCAATTTTCTGTGTCATTGTTTCATGACATACCTGAGGCCACATTCTAGAAAGCTTAAAAGCTCATGGCCTGCACTGAGCCAGTCCACTGACATCATTAAGGTTGCACAACAGTAAATCAGACCACAATGAAAACCACAGTAAGCTCAGCTTATGTAGATTGGAGCCTACATTCAATTGTAAGGTCAGACTAAATGAAAAGAAAACCAGGCCACACAGATTTAAACTTTAACTTTTTTAATCAGTCTTTTTGCTTTTGAAACTCCCTAGAATGCTTCTACTGTATTCCCAAAATAGCAAACCAAAATTATCATGAGAACCCACACAGAAAAAAAAGTATCTGAATTTCACAATCTGTAAACAAAATCCCTGAGGCCCTTCAGAACTCGTAAGAGAATTTGTTAGTTTTGTCTAAAAATAACAGAATACTGAAAGGCAAAACATGAGAACTGTGCTGTAGATCAGAATATCACAATCATGATGATGAATTCAGTGAACGGTAACTGCAGTTCATCAAAAATTACCACCCCCAAACACAGGCTTATTTTTAAATTAACTTTTAAAAACACATGAAGATCTAGGTTATTAGGCAAAGATCTAACAGTTAAAATACATTACGTTAAAGCTGCCTCCCACATCTGAAGTATGGACCCTGTAAGAAGTCAGAGCAGCAACTGCAGCTTCCAAAAAGTCACGTCCCTTCTGTTCCCACAGCAGTAGCCACTACCCCGACTCCACAGGGGAAGCAGCAGCTCCAGCTTGGGCTTCCAGGGCTCTGGCACAGGCAAAGTAGGCAGCACAGTGGTGACCTTGTTCCTGTCCAGCAACGTGCTGCCTTTACTTTATGTATGCCAAATGCACTCCTGTTAAATATATTACTTTCTCAAGAGGTGTTAAAGAAGCGCTGGGCAGGCTGCTGGTGCAGAAGGATGCAATGGCAACAGGAAGGACAGACCAAGAGCTGAATTTTGTTTCCTGCTTAGAAATAGAGCTGCATGGCCATATGCCGTAACTGAGATGCAACTGTGGTGCTGGCTCAGGAACAGAACAAGTGAACCTGATTTACAACACCAACAGGTATTTCCTACCAGGCTGTAGCAACTGATGAAACTCACGCTAAACAGGACCTCGCAACACATTTGTGGAACAACATTTGCCTCTTACTCTCCTTATGACAAGAATGGGACAAATACCTGGTATTTCTCTGTTAGCATTTATTCAAACAAAAGAAAATGGTGTTTGTTTAGCTCCTCTGCAGTTTGCAGTAAGAATGTGTAATAGAGACGATGGATAAGCCAGGTAAAGGCAACAATTGGTTTGTTTCAAGAAAGGTCTGTGCTGCCCTAAGAAGTCAGCTGCTCATTCTGCTTTGTGCATGTCCACTGGAGAGCAGCAAGAGACCTCAGGCCATTCTGAACTAATAAATATCTAAATACCTACGTGATGCCAGAAAATAAAATATTTGCTTATGGTAATTCATATTATGGTATTATCAGAAGTTCATGAAATGAATTTTCCTAATTTCAGTGTAAAAGTTTGTTTTCTTCTATTATTTTGCCAAGACTAACAAAGCCATTATCATAATAACTAGGTAGTACTTACCAGCATGAAACCATAACCCAGCAAAAAAACCTCATTAACAAAGAAATGTACTGCTGGGTGAATTCCTCCCACCTCTATACTTCTTGGAGAAGCCAGCCCTTTGCTACTTGCTTTTTAGTTACTGGTGTGGTTTCTAGCTTGTGAAACAGACCCTTCAGTCATGAAGGGAAGCCATACTCCAGGTGAAGAGCACAGCTCAAGGGCTTAATTTTGACTGATCTGTAGTAAATCCTCCTAGGAGCAACAAATCTGTAGCAGCACCCTGAGCAGGGGACAGGGAGCACAGAATGGGGAGAGCAACCATCAGTGGGGGTGCAAGTGGCTGGACTGGGCAGCAGAGTGAGCAAAGGGGCTGGGCAAGGGGCTGAGGTGGGAGCTGGCCCCGAGAGGGATCAGACACTGCCAGCTTCCTCAAGGGAGGCCTGCATCCGAACTAACTGCAAGACCTGAATTCCTTCCTACCAGTTTCAGTGCTGTGTTTCACACCGTTTACACAAACTCCTCCTGTATCAATTTGGTTACGATTTTCTTGTGATGAGAATGTTTGCATTCAAACATTGCACCTCTCAATTTTGAATTATGCCTCTAGTCTAGGAATGCAGTCTTTCTTATCTGTGACAGAGGAGAATAATTAAACACTGTCTGGTCAACAAACAAGCCCAAACATGTCTGCCAGGGCATAAGGAGCTCAAATACTTCACTTGGCTGCTTAACAGGACGTAACGTTCACAGCATTACAACAAACGGTTTAATGTGTTTTCAGCTCACTCTGCTTTTATATCCTTGGCATAGATGTTTGAGTGCCGATATTATTTCACACCAGGAAACTCAAAAATCAGAGACGGAAATGATTATGTGCTACAACCTAGTATCTTGATCTATGCCTCAAAAACTGATAGCTGCATACCAGAATATTTTCTAATTCTTTTGGCAAAGGAGTTATACTTCCTGAAAGACACCGAAGATTTAAAGTCCTTGATCCAAGTCCAAGAAGCATTATTAACATCAGCAGGTACAAGCTTGTGTTTTAATCTGGAGAGAACTTAATAGTGAAATGCTGTGAAAAATTCAGTTTCCCATTGCCACTCCAGACCAGCCCAAACTTACTGGTAAACCTTTTACACTGGTGAGAAGAGCACTGAAGAGTGATTCTGAAGGCAAACATCTGCAGATATCCCGCAGACCCGCTTTCATGAGGACTAAGAGAATGGAGTAGGCCCTTCAGGCTCTCAGAAGATGAAGGACAACCCTGTCACCTTCACAGTGTAAAATAAAGCCACTGCACCAGTACTTTTGTAGGTAACTGCTATTAAAGTATTAACACAATTAGTACAAAAATAATTAATGTAATTATTCAAGAGGTTTGAGTAAAAGCAGCACCAGAGTGACCCATTGCAGAAAACGCATTTTATTCCCAAAGTCCATGGTGATGAGGTTATCAGACCCACTTATCCATCATGAGGTAAGATGAATATAACCCCCAACAGCCCAGAGCCAAAAGCGTGATGGAACTGCTCTATCCAAGAATCAGCTCAAATGACAGCTTCCACAGAAAGGCTCACATTCGAGTTGCAAACTGAATGAGAGAAGTTACCTGAATTCCCCCTTCTCCCCTTCAGGGTCGACACCAGAGCCAGTTACATTCCCAGGATTCACTGAGATACTAAGATATGATACAAGGACCAACTCCCCAGAAAAGTGATTTTTAATTATTTTTCATTATAAACGATATTGAAATCTTTATCTTCTGGAGCCATATGCCCAGGGCACCAAATTTTTAAGCCTTCCTCTTCAGCCATGAAGACCAGAAGATGCTCTAGTGTTTTATTTTTTTACTAATAACTGAATCTAAGAAGCATCAATTATTATAAGAGTTGGCCACTCTGTAATCAAAGGCTAAAAACTGTCTTTGAATTATATGTTGATGGTAGAGAACTTCAGACGTTCCAGAGCCAAAAAAATAGAACACAAATATCAAGATCCTAAACTGAACATCCCCCAAAGTGCGTCCAGTCCTTGTTCCAACTATAATTCTGTCTTTCACTATGATTTGTCTTTCAGTGCTTTGAAACTGGAAAACAAACACATTAAAATAAAACCATTATAGTTCACAACCAAAAGCACAGAACTCAATGTGATTTCTAAAATCTGCACAGTTCAGGATTCTTCACTGATTATATAAAAGTTTACAGCACTCACTGCCTCTGCCTAAAATACACACTGCCAACATCTTTTTGAGAATTTCCCATACATTTCAGGCTGAATAGTCACAAAATAAAGGCAAATTGTGAAAAACATCTGAAACTGTAAGAGAAAAAAAAAAGACTACACCTCAGTCCACTCAAGTCAGTTTTGCTTCTCAATGCCCCTATATATACACCATATTCTTGAACACCTCACATACCCATCTTCCCCCTGCTCCTGAAAGCTGAAAATGGGCAAACAAATTAGGGTGCATAAGTTACATTATGAAAGATCTTTAAAATGGTAACACAAGGTAAGTGCAGAGCACTGATTCCTCCAAGTAGTATTTACATTAACCAAAACTGATAAAAATACATGTTGTGCTGCTATACCCCTTATCCTCAAGTTATTTGGATATAACTGAACTACTTGGGCGGTTCTGAAGACATAAAGTGAATTATTCATTAAAAAAATCTTCATGCAACTGCTCTCAAGACTTTTCTCACTGTTACCCATACACCTTCCCAGTTAAGGTACACCAAAGAGTAAGAATAAGCCTTCTGCACAAGACAATATTCTTCAAGACCTGACACCTCTTGAACGCTATCATTTGTCTTTGTATTCCTACTATATCCTTACAGGTTCCATTATTCACGTAATGGGAAATGTTTGAGGTCCATAATCTGGTTTCACGTCAATCTAATTCTGGTTTTAAATAAGTCATGTCACTTTGATTTAGGAAATTTAAGCAATCAAGCCACACAGAAATAACCAAATTCAGGATTTCAGGACTATACCCACATCTCAGAAAAAGAGGCATCTACCAAAAATACATACCATAGATTAAGGTTTTCTAAAACTAGAGAATTAAGTGCAAGTGCAAGCATGTTATAGTTCACATATTAAAAAAAAAAAAGTAAAATACAGGAATGCCTCAAACCAAATGCCTCAAGTGAAATGGAGCAATGCTGACTGACCCTGACTGAGGTTATTGCCATCCTTACATAAGTCTTTGCATTAGGTAAAATATAATGCAATCAAATATTGGAAAAACCGGCAGAACATAAGAAGGGTATAAAGCAAACACAGAAATGGAGTTACACTTGTTTACTTACCAGGAGTTGCACAAATTACAGTTTATTTTTTTAAAATTCATGTTTTAAGTAACACTAAAGCCTAGATAATAGATATATAACATAGTACTTGCAAAACCCCACAATATCTATATCATTACAAATACTGCCTTCAAATTTTAACAAGGGATCTTTCTAGCTCTTGAAAACAGTCAGAGCTTTTTCTAGGTGGGAAAGAGTTGGGTGAGGGAATAGTACTTGGTTTTATGTAATTATTTAATTCAAAACTTTTGAATATCCATTATCTCCCTGGGCCAGTAAAACAGTAGAGATTCATAGCTTAAAAATGTGTTTAAAAAATAATTCTGAACTGCTAAAGTGGGAAATAGGAACAACTTATTATGAAAAATTATCTTGTGCTAAGGCTCAGCCAAGTTGGACAACATCCACAGATTTTGGGTGTGTGCTCTTACACACAGCAGAAAAATAAACAAATAGATAGACAAGTGCTGTGGCAATTAAAACTACTCAATCTTTCACATAGAAATAGGGAATGTAAAAGGGTGGGGTTTAGTAGTTTCTGGTGGAAAAGCAAGCAGAGTCCTGATATGCTTTCACATCCTATGAAGGTCAAAATTGGTCTGTGTTCCTGATGAATCAATAGAATACTGCCTGAAGACAACCTGAGAGGCAGAGGATATTAAAACTTCAGTATTTTAATGCTAGTGTGGAGTGCATGATAGGACATTTTGCAGGTGCCTTTATTTTATATTATTAGAGAAGCACAGGAATCTCAGTCAAATGGGGCTGAAGGTGCTCTTGATTTCTCAAAATGAGGCCACTTGTTATTTAGGTACAGAAATATGGATATAGCTCTGGGGATCCAAGTTAAAAATGTAGCCTTTAAAAAATAAACAGTGAGGTATATTACAAGTCAGAAGTATTGCAGCTAGCCTAAGTAACCTTGAAATTATCCCCATTTAAAAAATATGATTTAACAAAGTTGCCTGTGTCCCTACTAAATAAACTGGTTGGTTACAGTTCATCTTCATCCCCCCCTGAGCAAATAATATTTCAGACAAGAATGATAAAATATGACAGTGTCTCTGCCAGTGCTTCTGGGTTATAACCTTCAGCTCACATGCACATGTTCCTGCATGTATACATGAACACACAACATAAATATGTATGTGCACATGCATATGTTAATCTGGGAAAGTTTTAACTATTTCAGTGGCTGTTTCAGTGTTAACAGTAATTCATAGACAGAATTCCAGTACTGGGGGAGGGGAGAAGCCACCCTAAATCTCCCTTTGAAAATCTCATTTTCTGCATAAAGAATAAATAAACAGATAAAAGCATAAGGGTTCTTCATCAGCCTTTGTCAACCTCTGCCTCAGCAGTCAGGTTCTACCAATGAATGAGAATGGAAAGGTAGGACAAGCCTTATAGGCCAATGCCTGGGCTGTGAGCCTGAACAGAGGGTTTCCCCAAACGTCAGCTGAGTCACCCCACCAGCTGTTCCTAGATGTTCAATTTTCCACTTGGCTGAAATGCTACTCCTTTTCCTTGTTGCTTGCTCTTGCCAACCCAGACCTGGTCCCTGCAGCCTTACCCCACCTGAAGTTTCTCCAGCTTGACCTGCATTTTCTTTAGGGCCTGCCCTGTTGTACGTACTTATTCTTGGTGCAGCTTCTGAATCTCAGAAATTTGCCAACACCTCCTCAGTGGCAGACTATCTCCATGTCCTTAATTCCTGACCACAACTCTGGGGTCCTGATTTTGGATCCTTCACATTGGAATCAAGCGCATACACCGTAATTGCATCTCTCATCTATTTACTGTCTCTGCGTTTTCATACAGTGGCATTTTCTCCACCAATCTTGTTGGAAGGCCACCCTGAGACGAGTTTCAGTTATGTTATTATTATGATTATGACACAGTTATATTTATATATTACTTGCTTGGTGGGGCTTGTGTCACTGAACCTGTATGTTATAAACATCTTTCATCTATAACAATATAGACATAGATGCACTTAAGTTTTTCAGCTGAAACATCCTGGTTTCTCCTGATATGAGTGATTCTTTGTGTCCTCTTCTTGGCTAACACAAACACTTCTTTACACTGGTTTCTGAATGCAAAGGTAGGAAAACATGCCTCTGACAGTGCTGAAGCAGCATATAGGAAAAATGCAAAAGTAACTTGCTTTATATGAAAGAATCTTTCCCTTCAAAGTCTACTGACAGGAACTTAACATTTGTAAATGATAATTTACAAATTAATATCTGATTTGATAATTTTGATTAAAGAACTGGATTAATTAATAGACGTTTTCTTCCTAAACGAAATAACCCAGTTTTCAAATTCCCGTGAACATGCCACACACTGTGTTGACAGTATTATAAAGAAAATCTGCAGAAACATGAACTACTCAGTAATGAGTCCCAAAACCCAGAATATTAGAAAAGTGTTACAAAGGGCCAGTGCTGTACAAATGGCAGTGTATAGATCTGGGACCATAAATTACTGACATTACCTTCTCCAGATGTTTTGTCTTAAACAGTTAGTTGATATTTACAAATTATTAAAAATATAAATATGCAGAAACACTACCATTTTTTGTAGCAAATTCACGGTAAAGAATACTGCTCATCAGAGTAAAAGTCTAACCTTTTATTATGATGTTACTACTTACAATAAAACCTCTTTGGATATTATGTATGATCAGACTTAATGGATTCTGAGTTTAGGATGCTCCAGCTCTTTGCAATGGCTGCCAAACCACCCACCTATCCCATCCTCCAGAAACTTTTTAGAGACCTCAGAGATGCCCTAAAAGAGAAGCTCCTAAATTCTCACATGGGCCAGGACTAGTAGTTGCGAAAGATTTGTAGTACAGTCTCAGCAGTTTTCCCTGGGAGCAGCCCCTACCAGGAGATTCATACACATGGACATATGGCCAAGAGTATCGGTGAAAGTGTTGTCAGATCCCAGGCATTATTTTCCACTAATGTACACCTTACTTCAAACAAACAAACCAACATAGCACCACCACCACAAAAAAAACAACGAAACAAAAAACTCACAACAAAACAAACCAGAAAAAAACAGTGATATTTATACTATCACTTTTCTGTATAAAGTGTGCTGGATTTTGCTGAATAATCAGTGTGTATGGGTCTTCCCACCACCTGGATGATAGGGACATGTGCTCTGGAGATAAAGGTAATGGAAGCAACCTGAAGACTAAGCTAGTTGTTCTGTTCGAGAGCAGAGCAGGAGCGCGCCATAGCAGGCTGATTCGGTAAGGCCCTGCACGTCAAGCGCTCTCCCTTCCAGGTAACTGCTGAATGAGCTTCAAGCAACCTGAGGTACTATGGCAATGAAACTACTGCAATAAAAAAAAAGATACAAAAAGCTACACTGAAGCACAAGACGGGTACAGAGGTGAAGAAGTTAACTCTCATTCAAAATTGTGGAGGAAGTGTACATTCTGCACTCTCAGCATTTCTAAAGCTTTCAAGGTGGAAGAAGCAAAGTTCTTTGAAGGAAGTTCTACAGCAGTACAATGAAAACAGCATATTAGTCCCTCATGGCTACAACTAAGCTTCTCAGGAGGCATTTAACTCCACTCGGTTGGCTATAGTATAGAAATAATTTTTTTATTTTGTTCTGCATTATCACACTTTTCTTCATACCATCTTAAAATACCAAAGGTGTTCTTTCTTCTCCTATAGTCAATACGTACGTCAATGCTTGTTCTATGTATTTACCTCCCCAAACCCCTGTTCCTTTTTGAACTTTGTTTCTATGTTCCATTGTGCTAACAGGCATGGCATGCAGCTACTGAAGTTTCTTCAGCACCCTCCTCAACAATGTGATTTCCCTAACTGATACTTCCTTTGGTATCTTCTTCTGCCATTTCAAATAATATTTTTTTAAGAAAAAGAAGGCTCTCCATGAATATTTTAAATTGTCATTGGTTCCTACGCTGCCATTTATGGCAATGTCATCTTTCATTTAGTTTATTTCTCTTGCTTTGCTTTGCCTTCAGACTGCTCTCCCTATCTCAAATGGCTGACTCATCACACCGTATCAAGCAGTTGAGAGACTCGGCTTTGAAATCCCTTATGAAATTACCTTTCCCTAAAGCTCACAAATACAAAGAATCTATGCCATTCATTGGTTCAATAAAAATCTTGAAAGACAGTATCTTCTCCTGTATCTCCAAAGTTATCTGGTGTGTCTACCTACAGTTTGCAAATTCACATTAGATTTGAGTGAAAACTTTTTTTTTCATCTATGCTTCCTGCATAGTCGATAACACAAAGCATTTGATGAAGATGTTTCCAGATAATCTCTAGTGAAAAATGACAAAAACACAAGCCTGTATATGCAGACATTGCCATTTTGTTAAGACGAACTCTGACTACCATTTGAAGGTGAACACTGCCCACAGAAATTATACCAGAGTCATCGGACCCACTGGCTGAGTGATGCTGGAGCAGGTGACCACTACACACTTAATTCCTCTAATTCCTCCATGCTGAAATTTGTCCAAACCTCAAAACAACTTTTGATACCTCACCAGCTCCTCTATCTTTTTTGCCAGTGGCTACTGATCTGAAGAACCTAACATTAGCATCAGAGGCAGCAGCATTTTTGTAATGCTCTAATAATGTTTTCTGCTCATTTCAGCTTGCAAAGAGAAGCTTCATACTGAGGACTTTAAAGCAGCTATGAAACCTAAACTGTAACAGGCTACTATTAAAAAAAAAATACAATTTAAAGATATATAGCATGCCACAAAGTATTTTAAAAATACTGTAAAAACTCAGTAGCCCTATTAAATGATCTTCAGGGTTTATTTTGTCAATACATATAGAAAATAGGGTTCTGCAACAGGGAAGAATTTGGCATCTTTAAGCATACGGGGAGAGACGCAGTTATTTGCCATAGGTCACAGAAGACAGTAATTTATAACGTCTTGAAGAAAGGCCACTCATCCACACCCCAATCTCCCAACAATAGGTTAGTTTTGTTTTAAAAGAAGCCGATATCCAGAATTGTTGGTGCTTAGGACAAAAGCAAGCAAGTTATTCTATGTCTGCCAGTTTTCCCCAATACTGTATTTGCTCACAGCTTTTCTGGCTCCATCCAGCGTGCGTTGCCTTTTGGTTTCATAAGCACTAAAAATAACCAACATCTAAGGAAGAGCCTCCTTTCAAGAAAACAAACAATCCAAACATAAATTCATCACGAGCATTATTTCCTTCTGATATTTTTGTCATGATTTCAAGTTCTTCATGAAAACAACGTATGGGTGGAGTACCACACAGACTGGAAAGGGCAGCTATTACCTCAGTTAAAATTCACATTAAAGCAAGAGAGGGGTCAGTGCCTCTTCCACAGTTAAGTGTTTACAATCCGTGAGACTCTTTATGGGATGTCACTTCCCAGTAATTTGGTGGGGGGTTTAAAGGTTTAAAATGAAATGTCACTGCACATTACTACATGACAGAGATGCAGGATGAATACAGAAATGTGTTTATCCTCTTCATTTATCAATCATAATTGTTACATAATAATGATAGAAAAGCATGGATATCTATAGCTACGAGTATTTAGCTTCTGCCTGCATGTCTTGGATTTGATATACCTGTAAGCAGGTCTTTACTATCTTTACTCCACCATTGTAAGAAAAGGTGGTTTTGCCTTCCAAGCAGGGATGTTGTAAACCTAAATACCTTAAAAACTTGGAGAAACTTTAACAGTAGCGAAGAACATACAATTGCAATAGTGCTATGAATTTGTTATGAATATGTTGCTGTTTCTTCTCAGCAGAGCTCTACTTCATAAGAAAAAATAAAAGGATGTTTCAATTGGGTTTAGTAGTTAATTTAAACATAATATCACCATACTTCTATATTTGTTGTGTTCAGGCTCTGCCAGTTACTTAAATAACTATGTACTCTAATAGAGTACCCATATTTGGGATGTAGTAAACATTTTCAGTTTAGATGATAATTTGATCAACTGATTTGAAACATCTGTCTGTTTTATTATGTATGTATATGTATGTACACACACATAGATTTACATATGAATTTGTTAGATCAAATCCCCAACCTTTCACTGCTTAAAATTTGAATTCCCAACTGAAGATCTAAAAGTAGCTGCCAGGAACCCAAGACTTCCTGAAAGAAGCGTGCAGGAGAACAGTATACATATGAACAAAAAACAGTACAAAAATTGAGTGTATCACGGTGCATATCATATCCAAGCTTCAATATCCAAGCTGTCCCAAAACCTGATTAGTAGATGGCAAACAAGCAGAGAGATCTTTTCCTGATTCCCATCCATACAGACTCCTCCCAACAAGCAGGAGTGCATGCAGCCCCTAAGATACTGAACTCCACGGCATGAAGTTATACTTTCACTTTCCCCCCCAGTATGATTTCATTATAGCTGTGCTCATTAAATCCATGGTGAAAGGTACTGCCTTCGAACACAGCAATTTCTGCTATTTCTGTAAATTTATGTTAGGTAATCTTGACTTGCAAAACGTGAACTGCTTATCAGAAGAGGTAAGAGGAACTTATTTATTTCAACAACTTCCTCCTTTCTATACCCTAATGTGTTCCCTTTTTCATTTTCCCAGCACAGTCCTGTGTACTTCTTGTCCGGATGACCTGAGGCAGCATGTGCCCAACTTGCAACTACCTTTAAGTGTAAGAAGAAACAGTTAAATGCCTGCTCAGTTGAGAGTTTGAGGTCTGTCCCTTCACAGGCATCCAGCCTTTCACATCTACGAACACACACACGTGTACTCCAATGTAAAGCTAATCAACCTGATAATACTTGCCAAATAGAGAACTGATTCCTTGTGCCCTTTTCCACTCCACTTCTCACTTTTCTGTGCTCACAAGAGACACACCATCACTCAGGACTGAACACTCTCCTGGCTTCACAATTCCTAATTCTTTCAGTTTAGGTCACAGTCTTATCTGGTACATCTTGTGCTAGCTTCTTCAAAACATCTGTCTCAGCTTTCACCAACCCGTCTAGGTTCTTCCTCAAGGACAACATATCAGCTGCAATCCCTGGACGTTTTCTATACAGCAGAAAGAGGCTTATACTGATGTACTGACTATATTTTCAATCCATATTTGAGTCTTTGTTGCACAAAAAACGTTTAGATGTATACATTCTCTTAATTTTTATGCTAAGACGGGTAACAAAAGGGAAACTAGAGAAACTAGATTATTAGATTATACATTATATCACTAGCCAACAACTTAATCTGGTTTCGTCTTTATTGGTGAACAGTGAAGCAGTCAGTATGTACTGTGGTTACAGAGACATAGTGAACTTAAAAATCTTGGGATTTTTTTAATCCAAGCTTAAAAAGCTTGGGATTCATTTGCCATAGTGACCTTTTCTCTTTAGCACTAGGTTTATCTCAGTGTCATTCTGAAGGGGGTATTTTTCTTTGGTTTTGCTTTGTGTGTGGGGGAAAGGAGACAATTTTCCCTCCAAGCACAGCTTTAAAAGGGTAAATCTGCCAAAGCAGCTTATGTCCAGGATTGCTGGCAATCGGCCACCAATTCTGTCCAGTCACTGAGGAAGAGAGATTTCTGGAGAACAGATGATCAGCATCCTGTAGCGCTGGTCTGAGACAGAATGAAAGAGGTCATGTAAATACAGCATATGGTTTTCAGCAACAAGCTATTGAGTTGTATTCTTTAGAACTCAGCATCTCAGGTTAGATGTTTCTATGCCAGAATATAAATCTAGATGACAATGCCTATAAAACTAGATGAGAATGCCTAAAAATAAATCTAAACCAATAACCACTGCACAGTCTTAATTACATGTAAATATCAGCTATTAACAAGCTTTAATTCTTTCTGCTTCTGCAGCAAAAAGGTAAAAAAAAGTTGAAATATAGATAATGCTAAAATAACTTGCTCTCAAAGTCAATTATTAGTAAAAGATGGAACAAAACTGGAAGTTTTTAAAGTGTAAAGGAATCCAAGCAACAGGTTTTAGTAAAAGAGGCCAGAGAAAACCAGAACATAACAATTGACTAGTCTGAAACTACTCTAATTACATGGACTCAGGACTTCAAATTACTTGTAAACTGAAGTAATGACCTAGAAAACAAGGCCCCTTTATTAGGAAGGGAGAAGAAATTGAGGTACTTCTTTATAACAGACTAATGAACAGCTCTTGATGTTTAATTCAGCACTCACTGCCAGAGCAAGTGCAATAGCATTCTGCAGCACCAGGGAAGCAGGACCCATCATCCACCCATCACCCAGTAATTAGCAAATGGTCAAATCGTGCTAGGGAACAAGCAAGTAATGATGGTATAGACATTTTGATTGTACTCAGAACTAAACTTATTAATTCAGATGAAAGACTTTTTTTTTTTTTTTTTTTTTTTTTTTTGAGTGCAAGGATTTTGAAACGGAATGAGACCCTAGATGGAAATCTGATTTCTCACTGAGGTAGGTCTCAGGAATGCAGATACAACTTTTGCTAGCAGGTATTGTACAGTGCCTCCAAAATAAACTGCAAGAATAAAACCACACTTTAGGGCAAACATGCTCTTAGTTGTTCACTGAGACAGCTCACAACCAATAACACAGTTTAAATTCTTGCCATGGTATTTCTTTTGTTTAGAGATGGAAAGCAGCTTCTCTATTTTCGTATTTCATGTTATTGCTGTTCCCAGTATCTAATCTTTCCACACTGATTTTTCTTTCAATATTTCTATCTATCAGACAGCTATATGGGTTTCTTCTGCTTTCATTTCACTTTTTCTTTCACTTCTATGTGTTTTCCCATGTGTTAGTTTGTTCTATTTGCTTGAAAACATTATGCACAGCTTTTTACCTAACTTCTAATTAGAATTTTATTTTGCTGGTAGGTGCAAAGAAAGCATTTAAAGATATTTATTTTTTTTAATGTGAAATTAGTTTTTTTGCTTTAAGGCCATTTCATCTTCCACTCAGCTCTGATTTCTGTGCTTTATACTTTCTCTTTGGCAATAAGAAGTAGCTAGGCATCCACAATTCTGATCAGCTTCAATCTTTTTGTTCCCTACAAAGGAAGTTCAATGCGCATTTTCATGCAAGTCTGTTTATATCTTTCTTTTGCATTACCTGTGACACTACCATAATTCGTATTTTTAAACATCACAAATCTATGAGAATAACCTGAGCTCCTTAACCACTGGCACTAATGTTATCATAACTAACAATGTCACTGAAATCTGTCAAAGAAATGGCAAAGATTCTGGATTTGGTCTCATTGAAAATACAAATCTGCTGGCACTTTGCATTTCAGTGGGAGAACAATCATTGTATTGTCATGCCTGTTGTTTTAAATAGCTGCATATTTGCAGCTATGAGGCCTGCCCTTTTAACTATACTATGAATAAAGTATTTTTTAAAAAAGCACTGCAGCCCAACCAAAATTTTTGGTAACTAACACATAATAATGTAGAAAACTTGAAGAAAATATGCTGTTGAAACTTACTTACAGTGTGACTTTCCAATCATGCTGCTGAATATGTGTAAGTTGCAATTTTTAAGCCAAATTTCAAGCTCCTTCTTATTCCAAATGACACAGTTCCCAGTATTTCAATGTTCAATAGGAACAACCAGCTATTAATAAACAGAAATAGCTATGAGTAGCTACTGATAGGTACATGTGCACCTGATTTCTATCAGTAGATAGATGTGCACCTGATTTGTAGATAAAAGCTCATACCTAACCAGCTCAGTAAAGTTTTAAAAACTGATTTATTCTTCCTGATTGCAGTAAAGGCCAGGTTGCATCCTACACTTTCATAGTAGTGGGTGAGAATAAGACCATCCTCTGTTTCAGTTCCCATCTGGAAAGCGGTATTAACTATCCTTACCACCCTCACAGGTTAAAATGTGCTACTTCCTTACGTATTTCCATAACTCTTTCAAAATCCAACAAAACCAACAAAATGAAAACTAGAAAAAAACCTGACTACTTAAGAATTATCACAGTGGTATACCATTACCTACTCTCATTCACAAATGTGTATCATTTCCTATATAAACCTGAAGGCTTCTTACTGATAAATACAAAGTGTAATTTTTTTATGCAGACACACATTTCCCCAGGGAACACAGGATTTAAATGTGCCCAGGATCTTAAGCACAAACACACAGAGACAGTAAGCATGAACTATTAGTCTCTTAGAAACTAGATGTAAACACAACAATTAACTGTGTGATTCCTTTTATTTATTCAAATCACTTCTGGCAGCTGGTCACACCTCCAGCTTTCTTAGTAACCACACAAACGAAAAGGCAGTCTTGAGATTATGAAAGAAGAATTATGCAACGAGGCTGTGTACACACTCACCACAGTGTCCAAACAAAAGGCAATTCTAGAAAGCAAGACCAAGAAAGCAGATTATGCAACTAAAGTCTTCTCCCTTCCACGATACATTGTGATGGAGAAGCAGCAAATTTTCTGCTCCTCAGACAGTCAGCCAGCCAGAAAAAAAACCAAAACGAAATCAGGTCTCTTTGGGAAGCAGAAAGCCTCCCAGTAAGATTCAGAGCTCTGTATTCAAAAAAGGTTTAATTCAAATGAAAAAAGCAGCAATTCAGTCTTTCATTACAGCTACTTTTTTTTTTGGTAGGATGGATACGTATTTTAGAAATGTAAACAAGGTTGTCACATGGCTTCACTTTTATGTAACAGACATGGCACTAAATTAAAAAAAATAGTAGTTCCAGGATAACCCACTGACTTCAGCTCACAACTGCAGGTAAGTATTTAGGTTTAGAAATATCAGTCATGTTGAGGATGCTAAATACATTTACAAATAATAAATTTCTAATTTCTGATTAATACCATTGAAGATTTTTAATTCACTTTATTTTTATATCTATGGATCAGACTATAAAGTACTGAAGTCTTTGAAGCTGAAGAAAGGCATGTAAAGAGGTATTAAAAAATGCACATCATTACTTTTTATGGCAATATCTATCTCTAGGTGCCCAAATACCGTTTCAAATCCTATTCTTCCTGCATTGCACAACTTCAGTAATGCAAAGCAGCCAGAAATCCAGGTTAATTAGCCTTATGTCCTGTCTAATCAGTCTCAAACCAGGGTACGATTATCCATGTTTTATTTACTGCAACTCACATCTGCTAACAAAGCTTTATGCCCAGAAGACTTCTGCTACATGGCGGCTTGATCACATTTGCTTTTTCACTGACTTGATTGACCATTGGATGGTCTCACCTTCGTCTCCCCTGTCCACAACCTTGACTTTTGGCTTCTTTAAGCATCACCTCACCCCCGATGGCCCGAGTTTCTGTGACAATGCACTCCACCGGGGGGAAAATGCCAGCTAGGCTACAAATCCCAGTGAAGGGTCCATTCCCTAATATTCCCCTCCTCATTTCAATGGCAGCACAAGCTTTGCAACTTCCATTAGAAGATACTTCTTATTCTTCTTGCTGTAAAAAGGCGTATCAGCTTCACTTGTGTTTGAATGGAATAGCAGCATCCAGGCTGCAAAACAGCACTCAAGTATGTAGCCAATCTGACTAATAGCCAATCACTGTACCAACCCAATCATTCAGCTTAGTAGCTCGTACCTGTTGTAACTGGTGGTGCTCATTCTCAATTCTCTCCTGAAAAACCACGTGATGTTTCTGGACTACCCAGTGGGCCTAAACAGGTAGGGGTTTTGCTGTTTTTAATTAACAAGTGTCAAGTAAGAGAGAGAATTTGGCTGTTACCTGCAGCCGCATCCTAAGCAAGCCTCAGTTCTGACTCAGTACTGGGAATGGCTGCACCACTTGAACCTGGGAAAGTCCAGGGACGTCTTGGCAAATGAAACAATAAAACAGAAACCCTGGCCAAAACAAACAGAATGAAGAGATGGGCCTTTACACAAGCTTAACTGCAATAACGATTTACTTTCATTTTCCTTGGGACAATGAAAGCACAATTCAAAAACTGAGTCTACCACACAAATAACCCTGATTTCTTATCAACAGTCAAGGCTGAAAACTACAGTCTCCATTCCTAAGTGAGCTTTTTTTCTTTTTTCATCTATTAGGCACTACAAGCAAGTAAATATTTTGCTTTGGCCTCATATCTTCTTGAATACTGGGATCTTGTATGTAAAGGTTTTTTTCCCCTTCAAGACCAGAAAGCTAACAATAATATTCTTCACTTACTATTGCTGTTACTGTTCATTCCCTTCACCTTATGGAAAGAAGATTTTTCCTTTTTTTTAATGAGCTTAAGATAAAGCCTTTACAGAACAGCTGCTGCATTCACAAGGTCTGGAAGTGACTGGCTTTCTTGCAATAGCACCTTGAGTAATAAAGATGTACAGCAAGTTCACACCACCATGCAGTTGTTGCACTATATGGTGAAGGAGCTGCACCTCTCCAGGTACGCCAATGATGATGCCCAGGCAATCTGGTGGAGGCATGACAGCCTATGCAGTTATGACAAGCTACTCCAGCTGACCTGTATGTGTAAGGTGCGGAAATAGGAACAGTATATCATAGTTGTATAGGCCTTCAGCATCTTTGTAAGGGGATGATGAATTTTCCCTAGGAATTATATTGGCATAGCTAAAAAGAAATTTGGTGATTTGAGTAAACTACATTGTAACACAACAGCTGCCACAACAGCTATGCAGATAGAAAATGTTATTAAATATTCCAGATGTATCTTATATCAGGGCAAATAAAATAGTCTTTAGCTTGGAGATTCATTGGCTCTGCAGGTTTATGTTACAAGCCTAACAGTGTTATAAAAGAGATTACATATGTTCTCCATAGGCACTTAAAACAACATGCATCAGTGAGGGTATAATGCTTTTAAAAGTAATGAAGACTATGTAACAAATACTGACAGTAATTACATATAATCTAGTGAAATTACAGTAAAAGAAGCTTCACAATTTATGTCTCATAATATGTTAATGTTTACGTTCCATGTCACGAAACTCCAAACAATATTTTACAACACTGTACTTTAACAACAATGACTCCTCAGCAGGAAAAGCATGAGAGAGAGAGAAACTGGAGAGGGGAGAGCAAGTTGGGGTGTGGGGTCTTGGCCAAAAGGCAGGCTGTGCCGGGGCTGGGCTGGAGCCTAAGAGGAACTGTCCTCACCATGTAGTAAACTGGCATTACTCCTTCTTCCATGCTTACCTGAAGGTTACTTATCCTGAAATATCAAGATGCTTTTCTACTAGTTCCCTAACAGTTCTGACATTGAACTAAAATAATCACTGAGGATCCAAAATAAACTTGCATTTGTTTCACTGGACAGGATGGAGGCTAGCTTTTACTATTAGTCCTAGTTCCTTCATGCACTTCTGAAAAGATCATTCTGTGTGGACCAGCCCCAAATTAGTGTCTGCTAACAACGGAGGAAAATAAAACATACATCCCCCAAAAACAAGAAACCAGAATCTGAATATAAATGTTAACTCTGCAAGTAAGTAATCAGTTATATATTGAATTTTACAGGAACTTATTTCAAATATCCCTTTTTTCACTATGAAGAAATAAATTCCAAAGAGCTAGGGTTGGGGTTACTTTCTTGGATTGGTTTTTTTTTTGTTGTTTTTGTTGTTTTTTTTTCTTTTTTTTCTTCTTTTTTAAACAGACTGTTGGATTCTTAATAGGTTGTTGACACTTCCTTCATAAGGCTCCTTCTCATCTTAGATGAAAGACAGAACAAGTAGCCTGTTTTCTTGCACACAGTAATAGACGATTCACTTGGATACATACAACTGCCATCTAACAAACCTCACTGTGAGTCTAAAATTAGAATTCCGTGATATGACTCACAAGGAGCAGCTTTGTGATAGAAACTAGGATTTTTTAAGCAAATGAACTCTAAAGTGCAAAATAAAAACTGCATTCTAGAAATAGCATGTGAAATAAATTCCTAATAATTGTTAGGTGTTACTTATCTGTGTGCTTTATCTACCTGCATGTATATTCTCTGAAGTATATGATCATCCTGATAATTAAAGGTGGTGAAGCTTCTGATTTCCACAAAAGGGAAAAACAGGATTAGAGTAAAACAGTAGAAATTTCTCACTGAAATATTTTGCCTTTACATCACAGAAGTCTCTACATCAGTATACAAGCATGCAACAGCTCCTCTACAAAAGTATTTTAATGCTTATTAATTAGTAACTAGGGACAAGAGACATGTTCCCCCATAATTTTCAGTTCCTCTATTGTTAAGAAATAACAGAGATGGCATTCCAGAAGGGAGGGTTATCTACGATGATGACAATTTGCTATGTTCAAATTTAATACTACAGCAAAATGTACAAGATTTATTGTAGGAAGATACTACAGCACAGCTGTGAGAAGATAAAGTTTAATTTTTCAGGCCTGCCGTATACTCTAATATAAACAGGAAATTAATTAGATGCCACAAAACAGGCAAGTGACAAATATCATAATCTGCACAGAACAACCTGACATCATAATACTTCGAAGATACTCTGCTTCCTGATACCCCAAACCCAATGCTATTACTAAAATAACTGTCTAGCTGCCTGTCAGAATAGAGGGGATGCTCTCAAAGATACTCGTCACTGTAATATTTTCCTCCTCAAAATCTTTATCTTCACTAACCCCTCAAAACTGACACATAATTGTTCCTATTTAGACTTCTTGAAATATCACCCCTTTCACACCAGTAACAAATACAGCAGATGTTATTTTAAGATAAAGTCTTAAGTTAAAACAGTTTTAGAGCCTGAGATGGGGATTTATCACAACCAACATCAAACAGCTGTGGTGTGGATGCCTACATATGAGGAACTTGTCAAACTACACTGAGCAGAGTGGAGCTGCTGAAGGCAGGTTTGTGTAAAATACAAGACGCCTGACATATTTTATATATCCACTATATTTTAGAAGCACCATTTTTAACCACTGCCTATAAAACGATCCAAGGAAGATCCTCTTCCATTTTGCCTGCTGCATTTTGTGTAATGAATCCTGTTCTCAGTGTTTCAATAGCATATAAGAATTTTTTGAGCTGTGTTGCTCCAGACCAAATGAAAGCAATTTCAGTGTGAGGCACTACCATGTCAACCATTTTCTGCACTAAATATATACTTTATCCGAGATGAAAATTGAAAAAAAATGTTAATTTTTCTTAAATAGCAACTCAAATGCAAATACATGTTTGTCATTTATACCACCCGTGTGACCTTCAGTGCTTCGCATTCTGGTTGGCCATCAACCAAGAGGGAAGAGGAGCACAGGTTAGTTTAACTAACCTTAAGGACAGTGCTGTGATCACCAAAAGTGCAAGCAAGAAAAAAAAAGTATCTAGGAATATGCTGATTTACATTACATGATTAATTTTGGGAGAAAAAGCAGAAGAAAAGTGTAAGCAATAAAATGGCAATATTAATTTTTTTTTAAAAAAAATTAAATTTCTTTGAAACCACTAACTTAGAATTTGTTAACAAAATACCCCTCAAAAAATAGGACCATGCTTCATTAAAATAAACGGTGCATTGCACAGACTGCCCTAGGAGTATGCTGTTATTAAGAACGCAAAATGAAACTAACTGCAGTCAAAATAAAATTACATGATTCTTTTCACTGAGATACTTATTGCTCTATATGACAAAACATCCTAATACAACATGATACCTAGAATTCAGTGCATACTTAAGTAATTTGTGCCACAAGTGAAATGTTTTGATTGTACCCTGTCACCTATGTTTTTGCAATATCTATAGGTAGCTCAGAACTCATCTTTGCCAGCCATACATCAGATTATTACTATCACATACCTGGGTCAGAAGAAACCTGAAGTGGATTCTCACAGCACTTGTTCCCATATGCATAAACCAGAATTAAATACTTCTAGCAATGGTGATTTTACAGCTAGCCTTAGCAACATTCCTTATCCAATGTTAACTAATGTTTAACCTGAATACCTCCAGCTGCAGCCTAACCCTTTCACATGTTTTTGTTGTATAAATGAAAACATTTGATTTCTTTTCACTCTTCTTTTTTTTACCTTTTAATGACCTTTTTTTCAGCTATGATGTTTTTTCCAGCTGTCTTTACCTTCACAGATAAACCTTGCATTTCAATATTTTGTTCTGAAATAGTATTAACTTAAATTTGCTCCTGCTTTCAGCAGGAAAATTCAAATCCTGCTTTAATTCCTCCTGTTAAGTAACACTTGGGCTGTAATGTTATTCAGCTTCCCACTTCATCGTTTAGATTTACTTGGCCTTCAGGTCATATAGTCTGCAGAGTCAATAGAGTCAAAAGAGTCTGTTTTCCCCTAATGCACTGCCAATGAGTAATGAATAGCCTTAGTTACAAGACCTGCTCACCTGAGAGACTAATAATTTACACTGGCACCTGTTGTAACCCAAGAATCTTCCAAATTCAAGAAAGCTGCAGGAATTGAGCTGGGACATTTCAGAGAGTGAAAGACCGCAAAGAGAAAGCAGCAGCATGACTACACAGAACCAGCAAACTGGACAGAAGGAAACCTTAACTGGGGCAGTATTTGTGATGTGGGGGTAAATCTCAGCTCTACAAGGTGTGCAGCGTGCCCTCCTGACCAAGCACACCTTTTCAGTTTTGCTTACATTTACAAATGTGATCTTGCAGCTTTATTTTGCAGATGATAAAAAGGCAAATGGCACTGAAAGGGAAGACCCTGCTACTTGCCTTTTTGCCAGGAGCTCACCTGACCTCCACAAACCTATTTTTAGCTGGTTCAGGTCTACGGTAAGAGAAGGAAGGGCACTGGTGTAAAGAAAGTTGGGTACATGCACGCAGTAAGGCAAGGTAGCTTTCAGTAGTAGGCATCTGTTAAATCAGCTTAGTTTAATGTTAAACTCTTGGCACTGTTGACTTAGAGAAAACAACCAAAGAAAAACGCCAGTGAAGGTACATATGAACAAAGTGCCTATTGGCTAAATAGAAAAGAAAGCTACTGTTTGGTTGATGGCTACTGCTGCCACAGTGTGAAAAATAAATTCTAGAATGTAAAAGGAAGGAAAAGAAGAGCCAAAACTTAAGGAGGAAAAGGAAAGACAATCCAGAAAAAAAACTAACCCACAGCATTCTGTGAATAGCGCTAATATAAGGCAGGCATTAAAAGTACAGATAATACACAGTTGTAGGTAACTGTGTGGTAAAGCACAACTGCTGCTGGGCACTGACTGAGGATCCCCAAACCATTTCTATTCATGTTACACTGAACACTACCAGCTCCACTCTCTCCTCAAGCTATGTACTCGGCTCCAACTGCACATATTCGGGGCTACCATGCAAACATGCCAAGAAATACCTCTGAGTTTCTATGTCCATACCTGTTCCTGTTTCAGATGACTAATTTCTGAAAGGTGGAGCAACGTTAATTCACAAGGGCTAAGGCAGTCCAAATGCAGATTACCTGCTCATCCATAATGCAGAACTACAGACTAAAAAAAGATTTTGGCTCCAAGCACTCCAGTCTTGGCACAGGTGATTTATTGAAGTAGTGCTTCTGCAGCAAAACTCAGATCCCAGCAATACCAAGATGAACTGATTTCATCTAAGAAGCAAAGAATCTTAGAATTTTTTTTAGAATTTTAGAAACTTTTTTACAGGTATAATTTCAAACTAACATTTTATGCCAAATGTGCATTTAGTTCTTACAATTTCTTCTGAAATGTCTTCAATTAAAAGGTCACTTAATTATTGTTGCTCAATTTCCAAAAAGAAAAAAACCACAAACATAACAGACTGAACTATACATCATATTTCAACAAAGCAAAATACATAAAATTTAAAAACTATTATGTAAAAAAACACCGAAGTGTAAATAAACAGAATAGCTGTTTTGTCAGCAACAGCTTTACAGATGTTTAGAAAATTAGTATATAACAATCAAAGAATCATAGAATTGTTTAGGTTGGAAAAGACCTTTTAATATCATCAAATCCAACCATTAACCTAGCACTGCCAAGTCCACCATTAAACCATGTCCTTAAGCGCCACATCTGCACATCTTTCAAATACCTCCAAGGATGGTGACTCAGTCACTTCCCTGAAGGAGAACAGGCTGTCCAGATGAAGAAATTTTTCCTAATATCCAATGTAAACCTCCCCTGGTGCAACTCGAGGCCATTTCCTCTTGTCCCAACACTTATTACTTGGGAGAAGAGACCGAAACCCACCGCGCTACAGGTGGCTGTCCCCCTGAGCCTCCTTTTCTCCAGGCTAAACACCACCAGTTCCCTCAGCTCCTCCTCATAAGACTCATGTTCTAGACCCTTCACCAGCTTCATTGCCCTTCTTTAGACACACTCCAGTACCTCAATGTCTTTCTGATAATTAATAGTCCACATGCTCTGTAAATACATCCTGTAGCATCCTCCTTACACATTGCTTCAGAGTACCAGCCCGGATAATCCTCCCTGAACATAGCTCAGCTCCCTGATCCTTTGCTTTGCAATATGCCTCCATAACCTTCAAGCACCTCTGACATTCCTCATATGCCTTTCTTCATATTCCTCAGAAGGTCTCAAAATTTCATAATTATTCGTTTCTGGCTTCAAATCTCTCATTTATTCTCATATTCATCTATCATATTCTCATCTGGAACCCTTACTAAGAACATGAATTCTTTTAAGTATATAGTATACTGAGATAGGTAGATATAAATACACACACACACACAGAGTATACTCAGACCCTTGCCTGTTCTGTGAGCAAGGCTGCCACACTGTACCCTTGCCTTCCCTCACTCATTTGCGTCTACCCGGGGCATCTTCTCCGACCACAAATTCTCTAGGCAAGGAATACTTCCTCGCTCTATGTTTGTAGACACTTTGAGCAACCATTGTCCAAGATTGCAGCCTAAGAATTAGGAGACACAAACAAAAATAGCAAGGAAAGAGATAATAACTGTACAAAAGGCTGAAGAACATCAGGCAGAAGCATTTTGGAATTGGAGAATCATAGAATTGTTTGGGTTGGAAGGAACCTTAAAGATAATCTAGTCCAATCTTCCCTGCCATGGGCAGCGACACCTTCCATGAGACCAGGCCTCCAACCTGGCCTTGGACACTGCCAGGGATGGGGCATCCACAACTTCTCTGGACAACCTGTTCCAGTGCCTCATCATCCTCATAATGAAGATTTTTTTCCTTCTATGTAATCTAAATCTACCCTCTTTTAGTTTGAGACCATTACCTCTTGTCCTATTGCTACAGGCCTTACTAGAAAGTCTGTCCCCACCTTTCTTATAACCCCCCTTTAAGTATTGAAAGTGCTGTAGCAGGTCTAACTAGGACAGACCCTGACACTTTATTCTTATATTTATCTACAGAGGCTATGTGAAAATTATGCATGCTAGTTGTAGCTGGTGGCTGGGAAGCTGAGTTCAGATGTCAAACTGAAAAACAATAAATGGAAGGAAAAGCCATGGGAAATTAAAGCTCCCACATCTAGAAGATGCAGAAGGGCACAGCAAGGGTTCTGTACATATAAACTTTTGTTGAAGTCAGTGGAAGCTGATACGTAAAGAAAGTAAGAGGTCAGTGATTTATGATCAAGTTTGAAAGTTAACAGGAGTGAAACCTACAGCAGCACTGACATTTTTTTCTAGTCAATATCATCATTTGAACAAAAATATACATTCTGAATGCAATCTTAGCTGCAGCATTTAGGTGTATAACATCTAAAAAAATAAAGCAATAACTTTAATAATGCTTCATTTTAATAACTTAAAAACGTAATGAATAGAATACTGCAAAGGTCCTGTGATACATTATCTGAAAGGTCACCAACTTCAGCACTGATAATTAGCCACTGAGTTATGAATTCTTCAATGCCTAACAATATAACAAGGTACAATTTCCTCTGGAGACAACAACTATTGCTAACCTAATAAATACTAGTTTATCAGTAGAGCAGATCTATGTGTAGACATCATAGCTGAGAAAAGGACAGATGCAATTTCTATTATCTTTTCTATGAGAAAACTGATGCGCAATCACATCACATAGGAGAAACAGAACCAAAGTCTCATAATCTTCAATTCAGTGTCCTGTCCCATGGGTCCATGTTTACAATATCAGCTGCTTTTACACACCACTATTAATGCTATGCTGAATGACTCTTATAATCAGAGCCCTTCAGATATGCTACCAATATTTTCCAGTAGATAAGTTTAGAACAGTTATTAAACTTCAGAGCTATTGCCCTGGCTGTGCACTACAGTAAAAAGTAGGAATGTCCGCTTATGAATGGATGGCAGAGAGCACCAGCCCAAGTCAGTCTCTTACCTTGAAGTCGCTGCATGACATTGGCAATATCTCTAGATCTTGCCACTAGTCGGGATGAAGCCATGATCTCTTTGCAGTAAGTCCACTTTCCCTGGCAGACGTCTCCCTCCAAGTTGTCGACCTCAGTGAGGTGTCGATCTCAGATGGCTTCCTCAGCATTCAACCCTCAGCATGGCTGGGGCAGCCAGACGCCTCCAGTCCAACGCCAGCCCTTGCAGGGGTGGGGAGCAGTCCTGGCAAGCAACCTCAGCACCTGAGAAAGAAAGTACCAAGGCTTAGACAAAACCTCTACCAGCTCTGCAAAACTAAGAATTCTAAGTCTTAATAGCCATTTTAACACATAAAAAATGGTTATGTTTTGCATACACCCCACAGCCAGAGACACAATTAATGCTGAAAGCCTGCTTGGCAATCATCAGTGGAATGAAGCTGTAAAAACAAATCATTAAAAACAACTGGCAATGCACCAGACATCAATGCTTTCCTGAGGATGCTTGTGGATGTTGTTTTAGAAATAACAATAATATTATACATATTAAAAGTAATACTTCTTAACATAAATAATACTAGGTATAAAGGAGGAAAAATTAAACCACTTGTAAAATCCAAGAGCTGTACAACTGTTGTTCTATTTCATCAAGCTAAGAAGGTACACATAATAGTAACTTATTGATCAGGATAATCCCCAACTCCACTAGACTATGTGCTCTAATCTGAAATACTGAGATTCGTATACGTAATTATTAAATAAAATTGTATGTGCATTCACTTCTCTAGTGTATGACGATGTTGTATTTTTGGTCATTTAACATCAAAAGCTGCGAACTAGAACTACTACATGAACTTAACACTAGCGTAACAATAATAAATCTATGTGACTATAAAGCTGGTCTAAAAAATAAAATCAGATTATTCAAATTATGTTATCAATAACATCTTATCTTCTGAGGAACAAGTACATATTGTATATGTATGCACCTATTTCCCTATTAAGAAAGAACTGAGCATTTAGACACCAAGAATAATTGGATTCATACTACACACACTAGGTGCATCCCAAATTCAAGATGACATGCAGTTGATCCATATCAGAAGTACAAGAGGGTTTGTTGGTGCTATGCACTCCCTCTTTGCCTGGCTCCAAGGTCTGTCAGAGACTAGAGTCCCCCAACGTCATGTAGGCAAGCCTTCAGGCTGCACAGCTTTAGGCACACTGAACTGTCCCAAAGGAGCTGTGTCAACATGTAAGTGCTGCCAGAGGAAATGAAATTTCAGCATTTCCTTTTCTGACCCTTCAAATCCTGCCTGACCCAAGGAAAAACCTGCTTTCCCTCTTACCACTGTTTTTATTGTATGTTTACTTTGTATTTTGGATACATAAGCGCTGCTCAGGTCAGCTGACTCATACTGGCTTTAAATTAGGGGAGTAGAGGGAAGCACCTTTCCAATGGGTCAAGGTGCAGAACAGCCTGTGAAGCCCACCCACATGCATGGCCACGGCCAGACTGGTACCTACGCCAGCCAGATTACTTTTGCACAAGACATCCAGACACTCATATCCCTGCTCTCTTCCCACACGTGCCTGCCCTATCCTTCAGGGGCCTCCTCCCTGCCCCCTTTCCACCTTCCAGGCTTTGCCCCGCACCCTTCTTGGGGTGCGCAGAGACTGTGCGTATCAGTCACCACTTCCCAAAGGTGGGAAGGCACCCTGGCAGCTAGGAAGCCTCACCCTTGCGACAGCTAGGCATGAGAAGGTGCCACCGTCACACTTCTCGGCTGCGACACTGGCTGGGCCTGATGGTCCCCAGCACTGCTGAATGGCTGCACAGAGCATCGGCAGCCAGAGCTCTCTTCCACCGCAGACACCAAACAGCTCCTGACATGGACAGAGAGCCTCAGGAGGTTTTCTGTTGCTCACGCCCACGTATGCCAGCTTGGTGAACTTTGCATCCTCTGCAATATTTAAGTGAAACATCAGGTTGTCTAGCCCCATCCAAACCAGAAATGTCTGTGACAACGTGGGTTACATGAAGCCTTGTTTCTGCAGCAGTAACACTGCTAACATTTTGAGCAGTCCCATAAGCAAGGTACAGTGACTTTCAATAGCAAGCTGCTAGACTAATTGTTGGGCAGAGAAAAGGGGTATTAAAAATGCCTTGTCTGACTGCTTTTTGGCTAACAGCAGCCATAATATCAGAATACCAGCCCACTCACACCATGACAGAGCTGGTGTAAATCATCTGTACATGAACAGATTTAGAAGAGCTGTGGAAGATGCTGATCCAACTCCAAGTTAAAAGTGTCTGGGAAACTGTAACGAAGATATATCTTCTATCTACTCATACAGCAGGCTGAGTCACTGTGCAGCAATAAATGGCAGACTTGCAATTAATAATTTATCTAGCTGATGTTAAATTATATGCTGTATAAGAAGAATCTGCAGTTCTAAATATGGCTCCTTATTCAAAAGCTCCTTTGCAAGCAGTGGGAATTAACTCATTTAAAGATGACACTAAGTTAGCAGGTGGGAAGGAAAGACTCATGTGCAGTTACCTCCACAGGCAGAAAACCACAGCTCAGAGCACAGATATCAGCGGAATAGATGAAATGAAGCTTCACGCACCCTTCTTACCGACATCTAAAGCTTCACAGAACAAGAAAACCTACACGCGCAGTCAGCTATTCCAAGTAATGCAGAGGGGAAATTTCTTCCGCTTTCTAGAAATAGTTAGATTTGTTACATATAGTTAAATCTGCCATAAAAGATTTATTTTTCCTACTGGGCAATTTTATTTTTTTAGATTTGTAAATATTAACATCTTAAATATTCTCATATCTGTTTCACAAAATCATTTGTAATAAACAGAATGAATTTTTCATTTCAGTGCCAGACACAAAGATATATCTTCAGATGGACATGTTTTCAAAATGCACAGGTTTTTAAAAAAGTGTATGGCTTAAATCTCATAAATCTTAGCCTGAAAAAAACCTGAAGGACTATATGAGCTATCCCCTGCTTTAGCATTCAACAAGTGATTATTCATTATTATTAATTTTTTGGTCTGAACATACAGGGAATGAATACATGAGTGAAATTTTTGCATAGAAATTAGACATTTATTTTTTTTACTACATTTGCCACTTCAATGAATTTAATGGATAAAGTTACACTAACATCATTTTCTTATATTGATATCCCTGTACTGTGTTTTTAGATGAAAAGAGGAAATGTGATCTTCTCTCATGTAAAAACAATTAGGCCTAGTAATCTGCTATAGTAATATGCAGTTTACAATTCTCTGGCTTGCATTGTTCCTCTATTCAAGTGCCAGAAAAGTAGGATGTCTGTTCTATGGAAGAGATAAGAAAACCACTAGATCTATTATGATTTAACTCTTCTGGGCCCCTAGCGTAATTACCATTTTTTCATTGTCGTCCGGAATGCTTTGATTTATCTGCAATTAAAAAAAAGAGAATGTATTTTCCTTTTATTGGTAAACCCAAAGTATCACTGGCAAGACCAGGTTGTATTTTATTTTTCAGTTCTTAAAGTTTAAAAAACATATTAAAGGAAAACAGACAGGCCTGTCAGCAGCATGGTTCCAGAAAAACAGAGACATCTGCTAGGTACAGACAACATATAAGATGTGCAATAATGGCTGAAGAAAAACCTGATCAAAGAAGGATAAAAAAATCTGACTGTCCTTCACATTGGCACAAATTGTAGATTCCCACTACACCAGGTTGATGCCACACACAGCAGCCTGGAAAGACTGTTACTGTTGTGAAAACAGGGTTGTACCTGAAAATAGAGTTTTAGACTTCGTAATCTCCCATTATAGCAGCAATGGATAAAGAAGCTCCAGACAATGAAAGATAAACACAGATAAGTAAGTAAAGATACTGATATAAGCAAGAAATAGACAGGTGGCAGGAAGCAAAGGGACTGTTTCTAATCTGGGATACATTAAAAAGAGGTAGTTGAGAGGACAAAAAACAGAGTAATAAATTCAAGGAACTCCTGCAGCTAAAAGTAATTTTCAAATGTTACGCAGATGTAAGAAATACAGTGGAATAATTGAACTAACTATAGCACATGAACTGAACAGAATGTCAGGAACAACAGAAATAAGGTCCAGTGCTGGGCTGCCATTATGTTAACAAAGAGGCAGACTTCCACAGTAAGAAACAGCAGTACAGAACCAATCAAACCAAAAAACATTTCCAGGAGAGAATTTCCGAGCATGGTTTACTGCTGTAGTGCTAGAGGTCCACTTGGACGCACAGGTTCTGTTTCTGAAACATAAGAGGTCTTGGAAATGCTGCCAGAGTGATAGATGCTGCTGGAATGGACGCAATTCCATGAGACAGTCGTGATCCTCATGTCAATCAGGAATAAATGATTCACAGAGAGGTAGGAACTAGAATTTTCTGGAGGTCAAAACTGAATTTTTAAAGATCAAATAATCACAGAACCAGCTATTTTAACCAGTTGGGGTTTAGTTAGTAGTGAGGGGGAAAAAAGAGGCTAATCATAGAAAATAGCTCTGACTAAGGAAGAGATTAATGTAGTCCAAACTACTAGAAGAATAACCCAAAGTACATAAGCAGGTCAGGAGATCATCTAAAGAGACAGTGCTTAAAAAAAAAAAAAAAAAATAAAAGGGAAACCAGTTACAGAAGTCAACTAGACTGAAGACCCCAGTCTCTCCCCTGTAAAGCAGGCTGGGGATTTCTTTAAGGTCCAGTAACTGTACACCTATGCAGAATAAAGCTGCTCCAGACATAATTGGAAAAGCCATCAGCTGGGAGTAAGTGGGCAGCAAAAAAAGGATGAGAAGAGCTTTGTCATAGTGTGTACGGTCTACAGGGACAAAGAGAGATTTCCCGGAAGACCAGCTGAGTTAGACTAAGGAATTAAAGACAGCAAGCAAATGGTTCTTAGCCAGATAAGTAAAAAGAAAGCAGAAAATAAGATCAAGTGGAGATTCATTTGCCTTAGTCAGTATTACACTGATTTTTCCACTGAGGCACAACAGAAAAGGAAACAGCACCATCTGAAATAAAATCAAAGTTAAACGTAGAAAAAACTTGATAAAGTTCATCCCAGAATACTGAAAACTTCTAGCTGATTAATTAAGAATCCATTTGTAAACTAATTTGAATAAATCTGTCAAGCTGCTGGTAATGCCTACTGGAGATACTAAAATCAGGAGGTGGGAATAAGAAGTGGGGTAGAGTGATCCAAAATTATTCTTATGCTATCTTCAAAGAAAATGCAGTACCTCCTCACTGGTCTTCCAAAATCCAGGCCAACAGTCCGATTCCAAAATCAGGCCAAGAGTCCCTTTGGTAATTGTTACAGATGGTTGAGTTGCAAATCTGTAGTTGTTCACTTAATCCCAATGTAGCACAAGTCAGTGCACACTGGAACTTTCCCAAGTCAAACGGGTCATGCATAACTGTGCACCACATAAGATCATGGAAAATGCAATTTGGGCTCTGACAGGTGTTTGTAATAGTTGAATCCCAACACAGTCACTCTGTGCTTCCTTTCTCTACTGTGTGGATTGCTTTTGAATAGAAAAAGGTGGAAGAAGAGACAGATTACAATCTTTGACAAGGAACACATTGAAACAGGAACACTGAAACAAGATGTTCCCACTGGCGATCCAAGCTCAAAGTGACCTGATACGCAGTAGTTACCTGGAGGCATTGAAATTTGGGTTTCTTGGGGAGCATGGGGAGGAAAAGAGAGAGAAGTCTGGAACCCTTCTCGAGCTCCAGATTATTTTGGTCCCTCTAGGTATGCTTCAGCATTGTTTGGGGCTGAACAAAAGTTCTTTGTTTTGCAGAAGGCTGAGGGTCTGCAACCACACCTAATAATTTGCAAGATTCAAGTAATTTGCACATCTGACATTTAAATCTGTGGCATATATGGAACACAATTTTTCTATGCTTTACCTATAACTTTAGTATTTAAAAATTATTTGTAGGAACCTAGTCATGCACCTGCCTATGTATGTATTTACATTTCAGCAAATGAACCTTTTCTTTTCTACTTTCTATTAGGTTTTATAGAGGCTGGGCAAAAATCCAGTGATTTGAAACTCTGGTTCTTGTCTTGAAAGCTGTAATTCCAATGGTACAGAAAATGCAGAGTGTTCTAGGAGGAAACAGAAGACAGAGACTAACTATTTTTTAGAAAAATTGGGAAAAACACATATTGCATGCATTGTTAGATATATTCAAAGAAATGTCATTCACTCTCTGATGTGAACAATTAAATTTAGCGTATACTACAGTTTAGTAATCCCGCTATTGAAATTCTGCAGGAATATATTATAGTTTACATAGATGCTGGTAATAGCAGAAGATGGATCAGTAGCTCATTACCTTCTACAAACAGGGGATATAATCCTTGCTTCAAAGAGCTTACTATCCGCGCAGACAAAAAGGGGCCAAGATTAAGATCAGAGGTCACAATACACAAGCAAATAGGACAGAGTGAAGTTTGGATATAATGTGTAAGGCGGTTAATGGTAGGAGAGCTATTCTGATTTTTCTGTTTTAATACTGGTACAGCACCTAGGATTTCTATGTCATAATATAACCTATAGCAGAAAAACACACATCTCAGGAAAGGGTAGGTCAAACCGAGCTTGAGATAAGCAAGGAAGCATCAATTCTTTAGTACTTCTGCACAGCTCCCAAGCAAGAAAAGCTTAGCTGAAGTGTAATTTTGTGAGCATGGGGCAGACACAGCTGCCATATGAATGGGAAAGCAGAAGCACCTGTTTTCCCCATTAAATCTGTGCCTTTGAGTGAAACAAAGGCAAAAGTTCACTTGCTTCAGAGGTACATAGCTGCTGCTATTTTTGTGACCTCTAAGGAGACACAAGAGCTCTAAAGTTTTGTCACTAGCCATGGTAACGAGGAAGTATGAAAATACTTGATTTTGTTTGATGTATGTACTTTCTGAGGAACTACAGATAACATTAGGGAAAAAAATACTGAGTCACAACTGACTTCCTTTAACAAAGCATAACTGAGACTGGTTAATGTGATGCATGTCCAAAGGGTGAATGTATGTGTACGTCTCTTCAGGACTCATCCACTGAAGCTCCACAGACCTGCAGCAATCACTCTCACTGTGTTGACCCTGGAAGTTCTCCAGGAATTCACACCTTGTTCAGTGCCTCACCCAGCAAGATCCTCCTCAGGGCCAGGCACTCTGACCTCCTCCCCAAATGCATTTAAATACTAACGGAGTTGCTGCTTCTCCTTCCCTGCGTGCCTCTGCTCTCCCTGACCCAGTATCAAAGTGTTAAGTTTCTTTGAGCAGTGTACTCGCTGGCAGGCTGTGTAACTCAGCATGGCTCTAGTGAAGTTCACAAATGGCTCCAAAGTTCCTAAAGTACAAAAAAAATCCTTTGACAATTCTCATATTTAATAGACAGTAATGCTGCAGGAAGGTATACAGACATACAACATTCTTGGGCCTGTATTGAACGCAGCAGTCCAAATAACTACTGGTACTTATCACAGTTACTTAAATTAAAAATAGAACAACTTTTTAAAAAAGTAGTCTGAAATTTATTCGGGCTCATCAGTTATTCATACTTACCCATTGGCATTTCATACTCAGCAACACAGAATTGCCATTGACATATATAATCTCTGAAGGTAATATTAAACAAACCGACCAACCCAGGCACTGTGAACAGGAATTTAAAAAAAACAGGAGGGAAGTGGAGAGACTATTACTTCTGCTTTCACATCTAGCAGAGTTTGCAAAGACGAGAACTGAACCACTCCAACATGCAGCACCATGCTCATTCTGGAGAGCTCCCTTTGCCTGGGGAAACTGCAGTGCTTTAAGGACTATGTGAAACACCCTATGGATATGGACTCCTACCAGCAAAAAAGTAACTACAGTCATTGACACTGTACCTCATAAACCTGTTTTGTCATGTCATTCAGCACACAAAACTTAGTACAACAAACAAAAAAGCTCTTCTGTTTACCAGTTAAAATAACACAGCACCCTGATACTCTGTCCAGTAGCAATATTTTAACGTAGCTCATCAGCATTTATAGCTTAGGATCTGTTTAAGTGTTAAAGTGCACACAAGAATCATTAAAATAATTATCAGAGATCACAGAAAGCAGACAGTCCATCTCCACTACTACTACAGAAAAGCGTGTGCCTGCTAAGAGTCTTTCAACAGGCTCAGCACTTGAAAAGTGCTGGCAGGCAGCCAGAAACACCACATACTATTTCCCTACAAGCTACACAGGTAAAAATCCCACACGGTGATAAGCACTGGAGTTTCCCTCAGCATCAAGCAGATTATTTACATAAATAATTCCTCAGCAGTCTGCAAAATTTGGTCTATTACAGCAGATTACTAATAGCCACTACAAGCACTTTCCCCCAGCACGAATATGGTTGAAAATATGGTTGCTGAAATGCTAGTAACAGCCTTGCAGTGAGTATTTTAGCAGGTCTGACCTCTGGGGAGTTACCACACACACCGGGAGCATACGGGCCCCGTGTATCTTTGTTGCGGTGCACTTGTCTTTTCTGCACCATCACCGCAGGCAACCCAGCCGCAAACCGGCATCTGGCGAGCGCGTGTGAACGGCCACATCATCCACGGCGACCAGGTCCTGCTGGCCTGCGGCGTGTGACTGAGCACAGGGACAGGGACTCTGCAGCACACAGTGCGCCCCGGTGGCGCGCCGCAGCCCCCGCCGGCATCCTCGACCCGCGCACTCAGAAAGGGCAAAAACTCAAATCCACCCGGGACAACGGAGAACTCGGCGATCACGGCGGCGAGTTTGGGGTTGACCTCAAGGCTAGTTTGGCGCTGAAGAGGAGGAGGAGGCGCCCGGGAGATGCTGCCCCACGGGGGGGTCCCCGTTCCTGGCCGCGGTCCAGCGACCCGCGGGCTCAACCCTGGGCTCCCCGAGGCGGCGGCCCCCGGCGAAAGCCCCGAGCCCCGGGGAGCCCCGGGGAGCCCCGCGCCGCGCCCCCGGCCCCCGCCCCGGCCCTGCGCCGCCGCCGCTCCCTACCTCCGCCCGCCGTACCGCGCCGCTCCGCGCCTCGCTGCGCCCGGCGGCGCCCTGGTTACCGCGCACAACGCCCCGCCCTGCCCCGCCCGCCGGCCCGCGGCGCGGAAGCAGGTGCGGGGGTTGGGAGAAGGCGGCGAGCCAGGCGCGGCCGCGGGAGCCGTGCCCTTGCGGCGGTCCCCAGCCGCGGCCGCGCTGTGCCTCCTCCCCGCCGCCGCCGGGCACCCCCGGCCGTGCCCCGGAGCCCGCTGTCCCTGGCGCACCGTGGGGGGCCGCGCCCCGCCCCGCCCCGCCGCGGCTGCAGCAGGGCCGGGGCAGCTTGTCCGGGGGCGGCTACTTTGGCCGCCGTACCGGGCAACCGGGGGTGGTGGTGGTGCAGCGGCCTCAGCGCCGAGTCTGGGCCCCCCCCCCCGAGACGCGCTCTGGCGAGTAGCCAAAAGACTTGGGGAAATGGCGGTGCGGAGCTGTCACTGCCGATTACTCTCAGCACACACCACTGCGATTATCGCCGCCCTGCGCGGCGTTCGGCAGGGCATTACCTTCGGCGGAGGCTCCAGCGCATCACCGCGCGCCGGGCGGGGAGCTGCACGCGCAAACCGGGGCACCGGCGGTTACGTAACATCAGCGGGGCCGGCAGCACGGGAGGGGGCTGGCGGGGGGCTCCGCCGCCCCTGCGCTCGGACCGCCTGTGACACCGGTGTCACCTGCCGTTCCGCCTCTTCAAATGACACTGCGCAACCCCCGGGAGCTGGTTATGCTTTTTCCCTCCTCCGGTGTTACGGTCACGGGCAAAGCTAGCTGGGTGCGGGAGGCAGGGGGGGATTTCCTGCTGGAGAGATGGCTCGTCTCTGCTCTGTATCATTGGGAAAGAAAACCACGCATCCAGAGCTGAAAGAGAGAAGTTGGGAGAAACGGTGCCGACGTACCTCTTAGTTTTCATCTTTTCTGGCAGTGCTGCAGTGCTTCTACAGCATTAGCACGCAGGGTGTTTACTGAGTGGAGGGATGAAGTCTGGGTTCAGCAGCAGAGGTTACTCAGCATCATCCCTTCCTTTAGCACTACTCATGTAAGCATGTGTGCTACCCTTGACATATGAAGACTTATAGCACCTGTCCCGACACAATACACAGTTACAGATCACACGCTTGGAGCCAGGTATGTGGAAGAAGCAGACATACCAGGAGCTACAGCAAGGTTTCTTGTGAAACTGGGGTGTATGTATCTAGGTCACCTCCAGCCATCCACAAAAATTCTCTCTTCCTGACAATGAGTGCAGCCAGGCATACTGGACCTGAAATTTTCCTGCTCTTGAGGGTTTTCTGTCTTCTGTTTTGGTTTTGTTTGTTGGGGGTTTTTTGCTCATGAGGGGAACAGTGAAGCCTTTTTCATCCAATGCTTTCTTACCTCTAGTGTTTGCCCTGCTGCTTTGTCTTAGCCCATGCCAGCTGCAGCATCAAAGATGGCAAAGGAAGTGGCTGCTGACATGCTTCTGGGTTTCCCCTTTCCACATACATCTTTTTGTGGAATAAATTCTTTACTTTCCCGTCTCTTTTAGAAAATGGCATTTTATTTTACCTTACTAGGTTAGGAGTAAGAGTATTAACATAGGAAAGAACGTCTTCACTACAAAAGCTCAGACTTCATATGATAACAGTACTATCATTTGAAGCAATTAGCAAAGTATGTGCTAGTGTAAGTCTCCTTCGTTCTTTAAACTGAAGCACTATATGCTGCACTTTAAATCTTCAGCTAAAATGATTGAGGTATATTCTGCCTGTCAGTTATAGCAGGAAACCCGCAGAGACCTTACTGATTTCTGTATAGCTATTTTGAGTTTAATATGTAGAAAATAAGATGTGGCTTATTCAAATCTCTTCCTCTCTGTGTATTACACAAGAATATAATGTCACACCAGTTCATCCTGTTTGTTCTTATACCAAATAATCAACTCCAGCTGTGGGCAGAGCTGGAGTCCTCCTTGTATAAAAAATATATTCCAAATTAAGGTGGTAGCCGTTGAAAGCTTCATGCACTTATCCAGATTTTTTTGTTAGAAAAAAATTGTTTTCACTATCCTAGGGACAATGCACTACAGTTCATCACCATTACTTTTCTTGTTTTGCTTTTAATTGTTAGCAAATCACAAACTGAAGCTGTTGCTACTAGGTTGCTTGTAGATTGGCCTTCTGGAAGGAAAGGGGATTATATCTGCTAATATAAAGGAGTTCTGGCAAGGGGTCACCTTACTTCCCATGCATGCTCTGTCATCATGTCTGGGAATTTGGGAAAAGGAAAAGCTAGAAACATGTTCAGATATTTTGATTAATTTTAAATTAATGACATCCTTATTCTAAGCATATACTTGATTCCACTATGATGTTAAACATGCTTAACGTTAAAAGGTCATATTAACTGAGGATTCTTTACTAGATGTTGTCATTGATTAGAGCAAGAAAATTACTTCCACTGTAGAGACAAGAAAGAAAATAAAAAGAAGTCTAGTAATTTAGGTAATTAGAGGCCTCTTACTGTGTCCAAAGTGTATTACTTAGTGTGCAGCACACTTCCAAGAGCACTCAGGTAAGAAGGCCTCAGGTAAGGACAGGTGGCAGCCAGATGAACTGCCCTGGTAGAGAAATCCAGGCAGGTACTGAAGGGCAGTGTCCCTCCTCTAACCCCATGTTCTGAGTAATGTGGTGAGGCATTACAAACTGCAAGGAAATACAGCCAGTATCACCAGTGCTGGCTCTGGACAACACAGCACCACTGAGAGCTGCTGCTTTTAGCTGAGACATGAGTGAGGTCTTCGGCACTGAAGAATTCAGGGCACTCTATCAGCAGAGAAATGCTGCCTTTAAAGGAGGTAATGTGTTGGTTTGCCTCACTGTTGAATCACTCTGTGCTTGATCCAATTCTGATCGCCAGACTTCAAGAAAGATCTAAACTGAGTAGAGACAATCCAGAGAACAGCTGTGAGAATGGTGGAAGTTCTAAAAGACACAGTCCAAAAAGAAGGACTGAAATAGCTGTTTAATCTAGAGACTAGAAAGTGACGGGATGTATAAAAGCATTCAAAACCATAAAGGGGCACTACAAGTGGAAGGGAATAATCCCTTCTCAGTGCCCACAGTGCATAGGACAAGAAGTAATGTGCCTACCTGGCAGCAGGTGAGATTGTCATATGAGAATCTTAGGAGGAAATAAAGCTTTACACCACATACTGTAAGAAGGAAGTGAAATTCACATCAGGAGATTTTAAAGTACAGACTAGACAAGCATCTTCCTGGAAAGCATTTTTATTTTCTTGATTTTGTCGGGGTGCAGAGCAGGATATCTCTTTAGGTCTCTTGATATCTTTCAAGTCCTTTTGCTGCTACTCATGAACATTGAGACTGGTTTGAGCAACAGAGCATACCCTTTTGTCTGCAGGTTTTGCAGCAAGCAGTAATTGCCACTTCCTTCCTGTCCTAAACTGCCACACAGTACCAACGTGCAACCTTAAAACATTGCCACACACCTCATGGGTGATGGGCGCGGTTCTGCATCTCCGTTTCATGCACTGAATCAAGTGTAAATGTGTAAGCTGTATAACTGTACAAATTTTTCTACAGAAAAGTATTGCATATTTTATATAGATATATTTGTATGTGTTTATGTTTTATATTTAAATGTAACAAAAGTTAGGTGAACAAACTTTGACAATAAATTAAAGATACAATTAGAAGCCAGAGAATATGTCCCCTCTAACATGAATTATACCGAATTACATGAAGTATGGAAACAAACCATTTAATTTCCCTTGCATTGTGCTGAAATGAATGAAAGTAACAGAATGAGATTACACAAAAGGGAAGTGGAAGCAGAAAAGAATTCGGGGGGGGGGGGGGGGGGGCGGGGGGGCGGGGTGTGAGTGGAAAATCATCTCCAAAACAAGTATATAATACCATGGTATATGATATGGACTTGTAAGTGAAGTTATCAAACTTCTAACAGCTTAGAGATGCCTAATTAGTATTTAAAGATCTGCACATTTACAGAATGAGCTCAGTCTAGCATATGGCAAGAGTCGAGCTAAAATAAATGGCATTTCTTTCTAATCTTAGTCACCTCATTATTGTCAGGAAACTCGTTATATCTATTCGAAATCTATTCCTGTGCCAATTTTTTCTCATTTATTCCTCATATGCTACACTAAATTGGAAAACATTTCTAAAACTGCAAACTCCTAAACATGAATGCAAAGTGGATACCCCGATATAACTTAAAAGAAGACTGAAAAGTTATTATTTAAAGGTCATAAGCAAGCAGAACTACTACTGATTTAAAAATCATATACGTTCTGTTAGGAGCTGCCAAATCCATGAGCTGAATAGCAGCAAGACTGTCACAGATCCACATGCCCACATCCAGCCAGCTGCAAGTCTGAGTGTGTACTCCCAAATAATGCATATACTCACCACAGACATACACATATATACATATGGCTGCACGCACAGTTCAGCAGGGACCAGAAATAAAGTGCTCATGCAGACACTAATGACAAGACTGGCCTGATCCTGTTTCCCTCCTGTCTTATCAGGGTGAAAGCTTGTTAGCGGGTAATCGATGTGAAATATACACATCCACAAAGTGTGGATCCCACCAGTAGCTGACTCAATTGAGACAGTGCCTGGCCCCTGGATCCCAGTCTTCCCTGCTGCCGGCACCTAGGCATGCACGCACGCACCTCTGGAGATCACCTAGTCCAACCCCCTGCTAAAGCAGGTTCACCTACAGCAGGTTGCACAGAGTCATGTCCAGGTGGGTTTTGAATGTCTCCAGAGAAGGAAACTCCACAGACTCTCTGGGCAGCCTGTTCCCGTGCTCTGGAACATCCACATACACACATTCCCACCTCACTCCACCATCCCCATGGCCTTGCTTGAGCCATTTGGTCTCTCCAGCAGCTGACCCTGGGCTCCTTGCCTCTCCTACTTGCCCATCACACAGACAACTCTCCAGTACAGACATCTCTCCTGCAGCTGGTCCAGACCTATGGCCCTACCAGATCTTATTCCCCCCAGCAGCTGGCCTGGACCTCCTGGTCCCTCCACTAACCAACTCTCAGACCCATGGTCTTTCCAGTATTACAAACACGTCAATATTTAGCTCATCAGCTTCTTATCCTGCTTTCTGGCTGATGGAGTTTGATGTGTGTTAGTGATCACAGGCATTGGCATTCACGCCCATGCATGCCACATGCCCTCCAGTCGCTCCCAGTGCTGGCAGCAGAGATGCATGGGCCACCACCCCCCATGGTCCAGCTGCTGTACACACCTCTGCACACAGGATAGGGAGCCCCTCACCCAGGAAAACCCCTAGAAATGGAGTTTAACAAGAAGCCAGGGCATACTTTTTTTTTATCTCCTTATCCCCATATTTCCCCACACTCCTCCACCTACTCTTGTGCCTCCAGGCTCCTGTGTGTTGTGAAGTCTTTAAACACATAACCTAACTTTTTTTAAACAATGCTTTATCTAAGAAAAAGGAAAAAAAAATCTGCTTAAAAATTCAGTCGAACATGATCTTGGTAGTTCTGGGTTAGTGGTTAACGATGGTGGAGGTCTTTTCCAACCTAAACGAATGATTCTGTGACTGTATGATTCCATGAAAGTCACTTGACAGGAACCAGAAGTACAAAGCAACGTGGTTGGATAGTGCCACCCTGTGGACTGTATCGAAAAGTTCTCCAGTGCTGGGCTAAAAAGGTGCAGGAACAGTAAGAAACTCTCAGCTGCTAAAACTGCATTTTGAATTTCCTTACATGCTAATAGAGACAAGATGTCTTTGGCAACTGTGCCTTTAAACAGCACAGGGCAGAATTTCAGCTGGCACCAGTCTCAAGCAAACATGGACAAATATCTTAACAGGAAAAGTCATAAAAACTCGGTGAATTACCTTCTTCTGATGTAACACCAGGCAGAATAATTGCATTTCTTTACTTTGCAGTTTTAAAGGTGTGAATGGAAAAATAATTTATCTTAAAATGTAAAGAAATTAAAATAATTGCTTCCCTGAAGTACAATACTACAGTCAAACAGCAGTGACTGATCTCTGTCACTGTCATTATGCTTGCAGTCCCAAGTCTATATTTTCCGACTTCTATGCTGGTCTTGATACAAAAATATATCAAAAAACTGTTAAAAATATTGTAAATATGTTAACTATTTTAAATGGCAAGACATATCTGAGCCAATGTGTACTTATGTGTGTGAAAGAATTTATCCGAAGTCTTTCCTGACCTCATTTTGAATATATCTTAAATTCATTAGGTAAGAGAATCATCTTGGTATTCATGAGAACTTTCACAGCAAAAATCTGTCATGTCTGTGCAATTACTCTTACCAGATATTATTTTCTGCCTTTTGGTGTTGACAGGTAGCACCAGAATTTCTTCTGTAGGGAATCAGGATTCTTACATGAGACATCCTTGTTTCCCATCATGATAATTTTCATTCAGGAGAGTGAAACTCTATGTCTTGTAAAACAACACATAATGAATCGGAAGCTTGGTGTTTTTTATGAAAAGCTGAAGCACAGAAAGACTTCTTTTTCAGATGGTGTTGTTTAAAACAGCTTTACAACTCTTGTAAAACAATGCATGTTTAAAAGAAGAGTTTTAAGAAGCAGGAGTATTACAGAATACAGAGTGTGAAAAATAAAGTGCTTCCTATGTGCTCTTCTGCACTGCAACATTTATTTCAGGAATATACGGTGTTACAATGCAACAACACAGAATGTAGTTAAAATTCATCACAATAATTATCTAGTAAATATGCTCCTCCACTAGGACAAGAAGTCCCAGTGGAACTCTTTCTTGCTACCTCACTGCTTCAGGTGAGTATCTTTTTACTGTCTAGAGCAAATCATTGCTAAGTGATGTGCTTGGAGGGACAAACAAACAAACTTTTGGAAAAGTGCTTCTCTTGATAAAAATTTCTCCTGTGTCTCTCTGACCTCCAAAAATTAAGATTGATAGCTGAAAGACAAGCTCAGGCAGCCCACTGGTGATTTATGCCCTTACAGTGTTTTGCAGCTCCCCCTGCCTAGCTCCAGAGCATTTTTGCTTTGACATTTCTGGCAGAACGTAGGCTTAAGTTCAAGGCTCTGAAACTATGCTACGCTTTTAACCACAAACCAGGTAACGTGTCCAGTGGTCCAACAATCTTGAACCCTCTGTAGTCCCACAAATACCACTGCTGATCCAACTGAACCTGAACTGTGAGTCCTGAATGTAAGGCAGAGCCTACCAGGTTCTTCTGTTCTCTGATCTATGCCTTAACTTGCAGCTGTACAGGTAAACCACCTGGTAATCTTCAGAATAAACTAGGGAGGACCCAGCGCTGATCCTCTCTGAATCCTGGGGATTTTTCTGTTTTCTGTTGTCTTCTGATGAGTACCATATTAGATGCTTTCCATCCATCTTCTCTTCTCTCATCTCAAAATTCCCAGACCAACTCCAGTCGGCTCAACCCACCCCAAGAAAAATCCAAACAGCTTGCTTTCTGTTGCTGAGGAGTAGGAATGCAGAGTCTGCCTGCTTAGTTAATTGGCTGTTCTTTGAAAGAAGGTGGCAGTAAGTGATTAATCAGCCAGTCAGAGGGTATTTTCTCTGATACTATCTGAAGATCAGACGTAGGTTGTCATCACCAAACAGGAATCTTTCATACTATATTCTTGAGAACTGGCCACACTTGTTCCAAGAAACATGTGACTATCTTTGTCTTTGAAACTGGAAAGTGGAAGCATTCTTGCTGACATTAATCCCCCTACGACTGCTTCCCCTTACCCTTTGTGATGGTTGTCTAGCTAATGAATTCTCCACAGTGTTGCCTGTTTTTTTAATCTCAACCCATGCCCTGTCGTGACAGTCTGATTTCTGCCTTAGGACTGTTTCCTAATCAGTCCAGAGCTCTTTGATCAGGATCAGGTGATCTTAACAGAAAGGATCAGCAGTTATTTCTGGTGTGTTTCTCTTCAATTCCACATTTTAGTCTTATCAAACGCTTGCTTTCTTAAGTTTGACTGGCCCATATCAAGTAGTCATATTGTTAACTGCTTTACTTTTGTAACTGTGTGCTTCACTTCCGTAAGATGTCTGTTCCCTTTACATTTTTACATTCTCTTATAATTTTATTTCCGATCTTTTTAATTGTTCAGATCATCATTATAAGTCAGTGTAGTTCAATGTACTAAGGCAGACTTTTATATGCTAAAAACCTGCTTCAGAAGTCTTACATCTTAGAAGTTCTTGTCCCCAGGTCTTTTCCAGAATGAATCAGGAGTTATTCTACTGAAAGTTTCATCAGTGTAAAACTGAAAGTATGTATGAAAGCGTACATGAAACCAGTATCAAACTCGTTGTATTTACTGGTAAATTATTTTCTAGATCTGGAGTTTCTGCAGTCACTCTGTGCTTGGATGCCTGGGTCCACAACTCCTGGCCTTTGCAGTTCAAGTTTAATCAAGCTTACTCTCCATAATACCAAGGCATCTGAGAGCAGTAAAAATTAATGACCTGTAATAAAAAATGGTAAATTAATTATTCACCAGTTTCCAGAGGTCAGTAATTGTATTTCCATTCTCTGTGGAGTTCTCTGGTTAGCTTGCTGAGGGACTGGGGTGCTCAGCAGCATGGAGGTTACAGGTACAGATATGTGGGGGGGTGCTTGGGAGAGTGAGAGTAGCAGGGATTGTCAGGGGTTGGGGACTGGGATGGGGATGACTTGGATGGCTAGATGGGTGAGGGCAAAGGTCCGGACATTTGTGGCTCTGAAGTGTGCTGACATGTCTAGATTTACAGCAATAAGAAGGAAGGGATATAAGGGGGGAATGACTACTGCAGTCATCCATCCGAGCAAAGTTCTTGTAGTTAGTTTGGGAAAGAAGTTCTCTGGGACTTGCAAGTATGCTGAGGGAAATACAGCTTCCTTGCCAGGACACTTGTTGGAAGAAGGGTTCGCCGGAGTCAAGAAGACGCTCAATATGAGTTATGCATCTTGCTCAACTTCATTAGTTTCTAACACCACTTATATAGAACCGATACACATGCATATATGTAAAGCAGAAATATAATTGGTTAGTAGTCTCTAAACACGCGCGGTTCTCACACCCCTAATTATCATGACTAAAATAAGCATTCTGTCCATGTAGCTAACAGTGTTGCTGTGCTTCAGCCTTGTAGTTTGTTACTCCCTATTTTCCCGTACCGGTCCCCATCTTCCTTGGCCCTGCACCTGCTTTCCCAGCAGCTGTAGCTTGTTACAGCCACGGCCTGTTGGCACAACATAATTACTTGGTCTCGGGATTCAAGGATAGCTCAAGGCTACCTTTCTTGTTAACTTCAGCACAATTCTGATTACAGGCCTATTCTAATACCAGGCCTGGATTGTGCAGATCTTCAGAGATTCTAAGGCCATGCTTCTGCAGCCATTCTTCTACAATTCCCCCTTTTTCTTTTGCACAAGCCAGGCCTGATTGGTTATGTTAAAAACTACCCTCTTTAAACAAGAAAAAACACAGCTAAAAACTAAAAGCATTATAATAATTATTATAACAAAGCATATTCCTTCCATGAATAATGTTTTTAACCAACCTGTTATGCCCAATCCTCTCAACCATTCATCAAAGGGATTATCATCAACAAGAATATGCTTCATTTCCCTGCAGTTGTGACGACTTCTTGTGGATAGATATGGAATGATCGGAAAGGTTCACACAACACATCCCTTCAAAATCCTCACAACCGTGTCCATAAGCTAATAACAAAAAATCTACTGCAGCTCTATTTTGTAATGTAGCATGCCTATGTCAAGCGATAATGAACTTAAAATCTGTGATGTAAGATTAAATTGCTTCTCTCCCCAACACGCTAACCTTTGTGTATTCTTAGCTTTTAATGCAGTCATTGCTCCTGGCATAAATATGGAGGCTAAGACATTTGTTGTTACAGACTGCAGATCGACTCAGTCATTACATGTTTCATCAAAGGTGCGCAGTGCCCTCCGTGATCTATGAAATTGTGGAGTCATTATCAATAAGACTTTCATATGTGGAGCAAAGTTAAATGCCCTAAATAACATGGTCCACCAACAGGATTCAAAGGAATCCCTGGCCATGCTCTATCTCCACATATCAAAAAGACTCCCAGTGGCAACTTATAGCCCCCTGATACATTTACATGTAAGCCTCCAGCTTTCAGTTCACCCCAATTAGGTGAACCGGTTAAATTTTGAAACTTTGTATCAAACTCCCATTCACCTTGTCCTGCTAGCCACAATCGCCATGGTTCACCAAACCAAATTACTCCAGTGCCATTTCGGGGTTGAAGTAGTGGTACCGTGTCCTTGCATTCTGGCATTCCCGTTGCAGTCACGTTAACGTATTTAACGGGCGTAATGCTACCTAATAGGTCTAACTCCTGCAATGGCAAATGATATGGTCGATTCAAATTCTCAATAACCATTTTCTGCCACGCTGCATTATGCATAGAAGGCCAAACAAATTGCCCATTCGGACTCATACATGTACCATTCTGATTGGAAGTCAGATCCACTGTTTTAACATTTCAAAAAACCATCAAAATTTGTTTCATTCTCTTGCAGGGGAATACCAATTAAACAAGTTCTAAAGGGGTTGTCTGCTTGCTGCAAACTTAAACAAAAGTCTGTTACCCCCGTGATATTTGCCCACGTCACCCATATTTGTTTGTTCTAGGCAAGAAGTCAAAAAATACCTTGGCCAATGGGTAAAAAATTCATCAAGACCGTAAACCAAGACTACCACTTAAACATGTTTAGTCCTACAGTTTCCACCTTTTTTACATGTTTAGTCCTACAGTTTCCACCTTTTTTTTTTTTTTTTTTTTTTCATTCCACCCCACAAATCTGTGCTTTCACAGATTCTGATGATGTATACTGTCTCCAATCAGCATGGTATTACACTAGTTGTATGCTTTCTCTTGTTTCATGCCCGGTTACAATTCAAACACATACACTCTTTACACCATTTACATTTAAGCTTTGGCTTACACAACTGTTTTACCCCACAGAGCATACATCAGCACAATACCAACAGGTTACATCCCTTACAACATAGACATTTTATTCCGTCTGCTCACTCTGAGTCTTCTCTTGTGTCTTCTGATCTTGACATACAGGTCGCACAAACTTGTAAGGGACCCATATAGGTCCTTTATCTGTGGAGATACAAAAATAGCCTCTACCGATAAATATCACTGGATTAGGTCCTTCCCATACACCTGAAGCCATATTTTTATACAGAACATTCAAACCAGGAACTGTAGTTGTTTGGTTCCCTCACGCCGTTTGGTGATGTATAACAACAGGTGGTCCCTCTCTATCCTCCGTAAGGGAGAGATAGTTTAAGGTAAAGAACACATTAGTCAACTGTTTAGTTACGTCTATGTCCTGTGATACTTTCTGTCTCTGAAGATAATCCTTCAGGGTACGGTTTGCCCTTTCAACAACTGCTTTCAGTTCTAAGGTTTGAAGGTTGTCCCGTGGTTCACCGGTGATCACTTGTTTCTGCCACTGATTATCAGATTGCCAAACACACGCAGCCTTCTCCATCTTTTGTCCTGCATCTGTAAACACCGTTGGCCCTTCAGCTGGTCTTTTTGAGCGTAACGGTCTCGCAATCCACTGATAATGTTCTAACATCTTCCAGAGAGGTCCTTTTGGCCGGTTGTTGTGTACAACACCTGTATAACCCATCAAGGCTTCCTGTATGGCTGTTGAATGTCTCAGAAGCCATTCGTAATCATCACCACGGACTGGAATACTGATATCTGCTGGTCCAGTCCCATCAATTTCAACAATCCTGTCTCTTCCTTTTCTCACCAAGGCCGCTACTGCTTCAGGGCAACTTAAAATACAATGTCTGGGTTTCAATGGCAAAAACAACCACTCTAAAATGATCGCCATATTTTCCCCCTTTTTCTTTTGCCATTGCAAAATAAGGGCAAAAGGTGAAGTGGCAACATTAAAACCAAAAAAGATAACGGATGATTTGCCATTTGGTGACCACACCAGCCAGTGTGAATCTTGCGGGACACAACTTTCAGGGCAGCCCGCTGTTCTGTTGAACAAGTTTGAGGACTGTTGGCTTCGGTGTCATGCAACCAGGATCGCAATGGTTGCAAATCATCATTAGTGAGTCTCTTTGTGTGTCATCAGGGTGTAAGGGAATCGTGAAAAAGACAGAAAAGTCTTTCAAGTCTATCACAACAATTTGCCAAATCTGAGGGATCATCATAGAAAGTGGAAGAGCAGGTTGAAACACTCCCATCACTAAAATCTGATCATTAATCTTCCATAAATCATGTCCCAATTATGTGCATCAAGATTATTAATCAGTACTGGACAAGCTAACGAGCTGATCACCTGCCATTCTCCCTCCAAAACAGCATCACGAATAACACCAGACCAACGCTGTAGAATTGGATCTTTTCTCGAGTTCAGCATCAGTGGGGTAGTTGGGCTAACTGGAGGAATTACAGGTATTGAAGTAGTAGGCAGGTTCATTTTAACTCACTTTTCCAGGTTTCTTAATTTATCTATTACCTCCTGTAAGGATTTCTCTGTATTGTTATCACAAGGTTTCTCCCCGCCTTCTTCCTCAAACCCGTCTGATGATGTTTCAGGACGAGGAGGAACTTTCGGTTTGTCCGCTGTCTTATCTAAAAGCTCCGGCACTGTCAAACACGCAGGGGCAGACATACCCTTCATAGGACGAGTATGCCCAACTCCGAAAAGTGTAACCAAGAGAGAAGGCTTAGGCAAATCACCCTTCTGCTCCACTGGCTTTTCTACACATCTCTCCCCAACACTTCTATGGCTGCCCGGCTGCTGCCGCTACTTTTTTTTTTTTTTTTTTTTTTTTTGCTTTCATAATTTCCAGACTGTTAACTATCGACCGCCACCCCAGAGGCAATTTCCCACTTCTCTCCATTCCGCAATACTAAACAATAACGCAGGCTCGGGTATCTTTTTCTTTTTTCATGCCCAGCGAACTAAGGTCTCCACTTCTGTCTCTTTAATGCCCTCCCCTCTCTTAAGGAGGATGTCAGTTAACAGTTTAATTGCCGCGTCTAATTCTATCGTGGTCTTCTCAGAGCTCTCCCCTTTCACAGAAAGGATATCAGTGCAGAGAAGCCCTGCTGCGATTTACTGATTTACTCGTCGTGGCCTTCCGTAGTGCCCCTCCTCCCCCTCACAGAGAGTTTAGTGTAGAGTACTGCCACGATCTATTCTACGCGGTCTTACCTACGGTGGGGGTCCAATCTGCAGCTCCACACCGAACTCTGGACTCCCCTTTTTGCCAGCAGCTGGGGGGATCCATGGTGGTGGGTGGGTGGGCGAGCGGGGGGAGCTGCGGGGCACGGCACAGCACGCTGGCGGGGCGCGGGGAACTGTGCTGGTGTAAGAAGCAATCTGTCTAGTGAAGTACAGTCACTGGGTGTCATGATTTCAGAGTCAAACAAATAAGTCAACAAGTGTTTGACTGGTTCAGATTGTAATCCATACCATGTAACGGCTTGTCGTAGCTGCTGCATAAATTTCCAATCAAAAGGTTTCCACACAGCGGCTGCTGAACCAGCAGGTAAAGCAGTAGTCCGCACCAGACAAGCAACAGCAGAAGCAGCTTCCCACTCTCCCTCCAATATAGCGTCTCTTACAACCCCAGACCAACGACTTTGGGGAGCAGCAGGGTGGAGGATAACACCTTCCTGGGTCAGGATCTGAACATCACGACCGACAGTAGGCAGACATCATTCAATTGCTGCTGCAAGCGGTTTAGGGTCCGGTCGGAGGGTTTGGTTCGGGGACAGGGGATCGGGGCAGGTGCAGGTGGGGTGGGTTCATTTTCTTTATCAGACTCCGCGTTCTCATTCAGAGGCGCACTCGGACCCGCCGTAGTACCCTCATCCTCATCTAACAGGGGGGGCAGCTCTCGGTAGCTTTCAGGGCGGCGCGGAGCACCCGTTGCGGCGGCACCCTCCGGAGATGGTGTCGGGTGTAACAGCTCTGTCGCAGATTTTTTAATGGGCACAATTATGCCTTTTGCAGACGGAGCACCTAGACCAAATAATCGGGTAGACTGCCACTCGGTTTCCTGACCGAGGAGGTCTGAGGCAGCCATAGCCATTCTTTTCTCCTCAACCAGGGATCGTAAATGGTTTATGACCTCCTGGCAGGCAGTCCCCAAGTCCTTGGCCAACTTGCTGCCACTAAGGATCGCATCGCAAAGGGAATCCCTGACCTCTCGCCACTCAGTCACACTACACAACAATTGCGGGTCTTTTAAGTGTCCATTTTCAGCTGCCCACCTACAGAACTTGTGAAGCTTCTTAGTGTTCACGCTAGCTTCTTGCTTAGCAAGAAGGTCAGTTAATAGCATGAGTGCCGCTTCTCTTTCCATCATCGAGGAAAAAACGGTCTTACTGGTGCAGGTCCATGCACGACGTCAATGCCGGATTCAGACGCCTTTACTCCTTACGGATGTCTTCCTGCTCAAACTCTTCACAGTGACTCTCAATTTTGCAAAGCCCACCATCGCGATGCAAAGGCAGAGTTTTTCCAGCAGTTACCAGCTTTCCTGTTGTTCGGGTGCCAATTGTTGGAAGAAGGGTTCACCAGAGTCAAGAAGACGCTCAATATGAGTTATGCATCTTGCTCAACTTTATTAGTTTCTAACACCACTTATATAGAACCGATACACATGCATATTCGTAAAGTAGAAATATAATTGGTTAGTAGTCTCTAAACACGCGCGGTTCTCACACCCCTAATTATCATGACTAAAATAAGCATTCTGTCCATGTAGCTAACAGTGTTGCTGTGCTTCAGCCTTGTAGTTTGTTACTCCCTATTTTCCCGTACCGGTCCCCATCTTCCTTGGCCCTGCACCTGCTTTCCCAGCAGCTGTAGCTTGTTACAGCCACGGCCTGTTGGCACAACATAATTACTTGGTCTCGGGATTCAAGGATAGCTCAAGGCTACCTTTCTTGTTAACTTCAGCACAATTCTGATTACAGGCCTATTCTAATACCAGGCCTGGATTGTGCAGATCTTCAGAGATTCTAAGGCCATGCTTCTGCAGCCATTCTTCTACAGACACTTTTATCTTTTTCCCACTAAAAAAATTATCAAGTAGCTGCTTTTGCTTTTGGCTACTTCTCTGCTTAAGCTGAGGTGAGACAGACAAACAGCTTTCTGCTGGCGTCTTGTAATGGGCCTGTGCCAGTGATCTGGAGTTTGACATGCAAGGCAAGGATGACAGACCTGCCAAACATACATTAGGTGAAATGCCTTTAAGCCTCAATCACTGCTTTCAGCAGAAGAGCAAAGAAAATCACCAGAAGAAAAAATATCAATGACTGAAGGCTTGGAGTTTTGCTTTTCAGAATGGTGTTTTCCTGCAGAGCACAGGCAACAATAATTTGCACAGCAATGCAGGACTGCTGATTGCCTAGTCTCACTGTAATTCGTTTGTACAGTACTTAAGTACGACAGAGTTGTGACTGCCATATGCGATGGCTTGGGGAAACTATAATAAGCATAATAAATAATGGCAAAACCAAGCAAACTAAGTTGGCATAGAGGGCATTGTCCATGGACTTTATGGTCCTCAAAACCTTTATTTGCAGTGTAATGAGGTATTGTGGCATTCTGTGTACTCTTCCAGGTGATTAATACTGGCTTTATATACTTCAGAATGTTCTGACTTCATGTACATTTTAATTCTCCTTGGGCAAATAAAAAATACTGTAACAGGGAAATACAGGTGCAGCTAATTTCCTCACAAGTTGCATTCCAGGCTTGTTGGATTTATAGGAATAGATGCTCTGCCACTATGATGTGATCCCGTCAGTCAGAGGAAGAGAGGATTAAACATTCATGACTACTGAAAGGCAATTTCCTTCAATTGTTCATCATGCCTTCATTCTTAAGCTTCCCCATAGGATTTCCTCTTTCTCTAAACTTCAGAAAAGGTTTTGTTTTTCTAGATTTTTTTTTGTGGTACTAGTAAACTGATGAAGGGGGTCATAATGATCAAATATTTGTTGTTGTTTGCTTCATATTATTCATTTACCCATGGTATGACTCAGAAAGCAGATTTTTTCCTGTCATAAACTGCCTAGAAAAATGAAAAAAAAAAAATTCCATTTGTTCACCTATCAAACAAATGCAGTCCTGGAAATCAAGCAGTATACCCACAGTAAACCTAACTAAATCAAACCAAAAATTATATCTGTGGTGGTGTGTGATTCCACAAAGATATTTTTTCGTGACTAGCCTGGTAGACCAGATGTAGATCTGGAAAAAATAATGAAGTGATCCAGGTGTAATACATTAGGCTAGGAAAAATCCTGTTATAAAGTGGCTCTGAAGAATTATTTTTTGAACATTGGAATCTATAGAAGAATTAGCTTTGGAAACAGCCTTACTGAAAACTTATGAACAGTAGAAGTTTTGTTCTTACCATCATTCTATGCTCAGTTTTTGAAGATATTTTGGATATAAAGGAGATACAAATACCTTCTAAATGCTTATCCGCCCATGCTGCACCTATTATGATATCTCAGAATGTGTAGGGATATTTTCATTACCAACAATGTGTTTGGATTAGGCTCTTATCCGGCGTACATAATTAAGTGTCAGCAGGGAACTGTTTCTGCTAACATGAATATAAAAATGGATCCCAGAAATATACCTTGAATCCAGTGTGCTATGTTTCTTGGTATGCCTGACTGTGTGATAAAATGAAGGCAATGTCAATGGTAACCCCTAGTTTATGACTTAGCAAAAAGATTACAAACAGTCTTTGCCCGCCTAGGGACAGCAACACACCAGAGGTACTGAACATCCACGCAGATCCACTGATGCAAATAATAGCATGCAGGAGTATTAGGAATATTTTTTCCTGTTCTAAGGCAATGCTGCATGATGAGTCAAGTCCATCAAATTCTAAGTGACAACTCTGGACAAATACAGTTCTGCTCCTAAACAGTTCATACACTGTAAATGTAAATAAGACACATGCTGCTCATACTAGAAAACTATGTCTGTGAAAGAAAAGCATCTCTCAGTGTGAACAAATATATCTGTGTGCATTATTTGTCAATGAAATTGAAAAGTTCAGACAACCCTAAAGAGTGGGGAAAATGGATTCTGTGTCATTCCATTTTTTTAACAGCAGGTAGGACAGAATACAACAGCAAGAGATATTTTTTTTTATCCAATGCTGGTAGCTAGATACAAAATTTACAGCTCAGCTGTAGGACTCTGTCAGTTCAGTTACTACGAGAATGTAAAAATATGATTTTGTTGTCATACTGAATTGCGCTTGGGTGTTGTTTCTTTCTCTCCCCTTACTTGGTCCCTTTCTTAATGGGCAACAGAAGGAATAGGATGGTAATCCAAATTAAGGTGAGTCTACTCGATGTCATGCTGCAGCACTGAAGGTGTCAGGAGGGTCAGGGCAGCCAAACTGGACAGAAAAAATCTGAGATCAATTGCCCTGTCCTTTTACCTCTGGCATCATAGCTGAAGACAAGGGAATGCTATACTCTGAGAGAATAGTGGCAAATCTTTCCTAGATTGTAAATTTGTGCAAAACTGGCAAATTTGGCCATTGGGTAAAATTTTTCCATCCTTTGGAAAACATATTGATGGATTTCATTTTCATCTGCTGAATGGCTCACAGGATGCATTTGCAGAACAGAGAACGAAGAGGGATTTTTTGGCTTCCTGACTAATTCTCTGCCCCAATGAACAATCATGTCATATAGTCCTCTAGTAATTTATCAGGCTTTAACTTGAAGGTTAAAGCTAGGTGAGTTTATGCCTCCATTTTACCTAATCAGCTCCTTGTGAGGAAAGAAATCTTAGATGACAGCAGTACCTTGTTTTCTTCTGTTGTGGAATGCTTACTCACAATTTAGCCTCCTGATAAAATAAAGATTTGAGTCTGGGGTTTTCAAGTTAAGAGTCCAAACAGCTAGCTCCAAGTAGGCTGCCACAACAAACCATGCAAGCTGTTAGATATGAAACAGTGAGAGGAAGTTCCTGAACTTCTGTTAGCCTCAAAGTGCTCATCTTTGCCCCCACCCTCTTACCCAAGGGTGACCCACATTACCCCAGTGTGCAGCTGGACCCACATAAGCTCCATAACATCCGCTCTCAGCAGCACACTCCCCAGTTATTACTTGGCTGAGGGAATACGGTGCAGGGGTGGTAAAACTGGCTTTTGCCCACATGACTTACCACGACTGCTTCCAGCAGGACCCACTCCCCCTTTTAAGTATTTCAGATGTATAAACCTGGCTCAATTTTTTTTTTTTTTTCTCTCTGGCCATAAGTTTTACCAGTGCTGAAATGTGTTAACATAAAATATATATTGCTGTGTACCCTTCTTAAATTCCCTCCCCCTTGCTTTCCCACACACATATAAATACGCAAATGTCTTCAGTATCAGCAGTCTAATGGAAAAGATCAGTAACATGGAAGTGACTGGCTGACAGAAGGAGAGGGCTCTTCTCTGCCTCTTTTTACATCTCAGTCACATTTCAGTAAGACTGTATAAGACTTCCAAGTTAGGGAAAAAACATGGTTTCAGAGTTATGAGTTGAACATTGGATCTAAAAATTTTGTACATGTTACAATAAATACAAAGTGTATTCACATTCTGCACAGTGACATTACCTTTCCAATCATGTAATGGTACATAATTAGCAATGAGGGGCCTTCTTTATATCTGATGTCCTTACGATTTCACACCTCCCAAAATATGGAATGTCTGAAATGCTCATGCTTTTTCTACCCACAACTCTTTCCCTGAAAAATCTGGAGAAAGATTAGTGACATCTAATATGCTCCTGGAAAGCAAGGTCTTTTCTGAGATGACAATGTTACTGCAGCCATATTTCTTTTCGTTCACAGCAGGCATATCATATCGGAAGGTGTATTTTGATAGACGCAGCACGTGGAAGTAGGCTCTGTAACCTGTGTCAGGTAAACTGAAGAAATCTGCTGTTTGGTCTTGAAGAGGATTGAAGTCAGTCATTAAAGGCAGTAAATTCAAGCTGTAGTTTCTCTGTCTTTTGTCACATTATGATCAGCATTTAAAATGGATAGTTTGATGGGAGACAGGAACATTTTTCATCACTGGTCAAAGAAACAAAAATTCCTGAGTTTTTCTCCATGCATCCGGAGAGCTGTAAAACTAACCAAGGACAAATATGAGGCTGCTGAAATATGAAACAATCAAAGGAAATCCCAGTCTAAATCATAATCTTTCCTGTCATAATCTCCAGATGGAAAAAGTTTCAGTGGATGCTCATTCTACTCTTTTTCTTCTTTTTTCAGTGAACTCTGCTTACATTTGAAATAGGAAGATTTGTGGGTTCATGCAGGAGAATTCAGCATATGCACCTGTTTACTCAAGAAGTGCCAATCACAGTAAGCAACTGAAAAACTGAAAAGTAGTTTTCAGCAAGTTGCTTTAAAATTCTGGCACAGAGTTCCTTTTTTGCTTCTAGTGACAGTGGTATGACACTTCTGTCTGGCAGTGATTGACAGTAGCCAAGATCTGGTTTCAAGTTGTAGGGCTTACTGATCATACTCAAACATCATCACCATGAGCCCTGGCCAGCTGAAAAAAATGGTTTCACCTAAATTAATCTCTATACATCCAGTATCTCCACAAAAAAAAGTGTTTTGTTAAGTAAAAAACATTTAGCTGATCAGGGCTTTACTGGAGGGCAGAGAAAAGAAGAAGGACCATTATATATGAATGGGGAAAGAAAAAATGCATAAAATGCATAATGCATAAAAGCAAAAGCAAGTGCCACCACCGGAGCAGGCTGGCAATGGTGCCAAGTCCTCCTCCCGTGGCTGCACATGGCCAGGGAAACAGGTGGCTCTTCACCTGCTGGCAGTGCCTTGTGTACCTGCAGTTTGGTTGCCCACAATTTTTCTAATACATGATAATACCCATCACATTTATTTCCCCTGAAAGTCTTACTCTTTCTTCAGGGTTAGGCCTTGTGCTGTTGCAAAATCAAAGCACCTCCCCTCTAATCAATACATTCAAAACCTTTAAGGACAGAGTACAGTTCCTCTTCTTAAGGAGTAAAAGACTGCTCATTTAATTGGAATTGAACTCACATCACCAATGTTTTTGACAGCTCATCCTCTACATACCTCTGTTTCCCATCAGTCAGAAGTGACAGTGTGTTGTACTTACCAGTATAATAATGGATGGTGATGGGTGTTTTTACCTATGAGAGTATCTCATGTTATGATTATTTTGTTTTCAGGAAAAGATACTTTTCAACAGAGAAGAATACAAGAACTGATGGGGTTACCAAGAAAATGAATTCTTGTATACTCAAATAAAATGAACAGAAACAAAATTAGTCTAAGATTTGAAATAATAAATTAAGACAAGGTTTATGATGTACCAACTTGCTTTAGCTTTTTGGTGAAGATTCCACAGGTTTCCCAGAGCAGCTGTGAATGCCCCATCCCTGGAAGTTTTCAAGGCCAAGTTGGATGGGGCTTTGAGCAGCCTGGTCTAGTGGACGGTGTCTCTGTCCGTGGCCGGGGGATTGGAGCTAGATGATATCTAAGGTCCCTTCCAACTCAAACCATTCTATGTTTCTATGATTCTATCTCTGTATACAGAGATATCTCTGTATATCTGTATGATGCACTGTAATTATTTTAGATAAGTTCTGTTGGAAAAACTTGCAATTCTTTCTTTTTTTTTTTCTTTCTTTTTTTTTTTTTTTGTTAGACTAAACAATGGAAAGGGAGTTTCAAACATCTGAGAAAGCCTGCTGCTTAGCAAGTCATTGTATGTCCACATCACCTCAATTGATTCAAAACTATTTGCTGCAACTTGCTGGTAAGTATTATGGGTGTATGGCCCAGGTAACACTTTTGGTGGTCCAGCATCTCTTAATCTTCTGCTGCTGACAGTTGCCCCTATCAGTTGTTTGTTTCTGAGGAAAACAGAGAACTCCCATCCTGGAATAACCTGTCCAGACAGAAACTGTCATGCTTCTCATTGCTGTTGACTTTCTCACAAAACATTTAGATTTTGTATTTTGTACACGTGATAATATGGAAGTTTTAATTATCTGTACAAGTGTCCTTGTCTAAACTCAGCTTCTTTCCAACCAGATTAAGGTCAGTGTTTAGTTTTGTTTTACAATGATCATCTCAGTAGATGTATTCAGCAAACTAAAATCACTAAATTTCTTCATTTTACAGTTTACAATAATTCAGTTTTGTTTTATTTCCATCTACTCTTACAGCACAAAACTAGCCCTAGTCATAGAATTTTTTGTGTATTTTTATCATCTCTTCTAGTATCTGTGTCCCAACCAAACTAAACAATCCCAGCATTTCTTCAAGTTGTGCCTTGTTCACAGACACCTGAAAATCAGATCTTTTTCATTCAGGTGTTTAACTCAGTATTTGGATATGTAATTTTAGGCACCAGCTTTGAAAGCTGTCTGTCTTTCATTAACCATCAGAGTACCTTTACTCAGTGTTTTTACTCTGTTTCATGCAAAAAAGTCCCAAACAAAACAAAACAAAAAAATAATTTAACAATAAATTTTGCCAAATCCAATTTTTAAGATTGCAGTATTCCTAAATTTGGGGGATTCCTGATATTCGTTTTGAAAAATACATGGAGCTGATTCTGATTTTGTTAACAATGGGTGAGGCAAAATCTCATACAGCTCTTCAGAGGACAGAGGTTTGACATTCACAGTAGAACATTTATAGACATCTATTATCTGCAATATATTTCAGAGGAAAATAATTAAAATCAGGTTCCACAGAATTTATCACATAAATACAAAATCATATATTTTAATGATCTCCATATATTCTCCATGAATTCTGGGTCTGTGTTGTTAAACATCTCAGCTATTTTCTTTTGTAGGGGTATTATTGCTGTTTGTTATATTTAGCAGCAGGACTTACAAATTCCAACAGGGAATTAACACTGCATTGTATTAAAACTGCCCAAACAATTAGCTCAAAGTCTGTTTGTGTTCCAAGGAACTCATATTTTAGAGTGGGGTGTGGAAAGGAAAAGAATCGGCGAAGGAAATTTGAAGTACACTCATTAAAACACTCATGCCTACATTTACACTGTCAGGCCCGGCTAGTTCCTCAAACTACCCACAGAACAATGGCAAATACTGAACAATCCTCATGCCCTAAATTAATAGACTAATGAAATGGTGTCTATTAAAAGCCTCTTGACATATTTCTTCCTTACTGAAAATTCCAACTGAATACAAATGCTTTTGAATCTTTAAGGAAGGTAAGGTCTTCAACATAGAAAATCATTAAAGGAAAGAGGAATTCTCATCTCTATCTCTGGACATTTTGAGGTTCAAAAAGCTTCAGAGGAGGAGGAGATTTGGTATTGTTCTGAGTCAATTTGCTCTGGCTGAGGAAATGACGAGGAGGAAACTATTTCCCCATCTCGGGAACCATGTGGTGTTCCAAGATAAGGCGAACACTTACTAATTCGAGTCCACAAGCAGGAAACGTGATACATCTATTTCCTTTCAGGCAAACAACACAGTTCCCTGGCAGCACAAAAGCATTGCTTCTACTGCTAAATCTCAAACATTCAGAAACCCATTTCGCCTCTGTGGATATACTATTCTGTATTTGTTATTTGGATGTTATGGATAGAAACAGTACTTACTCTCCAATCACATGGCCACCAAAGTTTTGGGGTAAGGATTTTGTTTCTTGTTCTAGAATCTTGTTACAGTAGATGCTGAGATTTGCTGGTGATTACCTAAAAAAATACATCGAGGTACTTTCAAGCTTCATGTTGGAAGCAAAAAGTAATGAATAGATTTTGTATTTCTTGCAGTGCAAAAGGCTGTTTTCCAAATGTTTCTTTGACAAAGTTTTATCATGTTTTTAAACTAATCAAGACAGCAGGAAGTGCCAGGGCAGAATTGATTGTTTGACAAAGTTCATTACTGAAGTCAGTTGAAAAGGTGCCTATTGACTTCAGTATGTTTCAGATAAGGTAGACATTCTCAAGTGTTTAATGGATGTACCTACATGTCAGACATGATCTGTTTATTCTTCTGATGAAAAAGGGATAGCAAAAACTAAACCTGTTGCAAACTTTGGAATAAAGGCTTACGCCTCCGGAATGAAAAATTATTTGTAATTTGCTGTGGTGTCTTGTGATCAGTTTTTCCTTACTTTTTCCTCAATATATATTTTGACTATTGTCCATTAAGAATCTTTTCTTTCACTGAAACCTGGGAATGATTCATTAACTGAAACATATAGAGTATGGGGTCGAAATATACTGAAATTCATTCAAGGTAATTAGATCCAGTGACTTGATCCTAAAGGATTCTGTGCAACTGTGGAGAACCTTTCCCTCCAAAAAGCTCTGTTACTTGCTATGTTTAAATTAACAAGTATGAGCATTTAACATTTCAGTGAACCATATGATCTGTTTTTGTCTATTATATTATTGCTATAGAGCAATGATGCCTCCAGGAATCTGTGTGTTATATAAAACTAAAAAATACTATGCATTAGCAAAATAGGATTTTCATTGCATAGAAGTGCCCTGGGAAAAGCGTGGAAAATAACTATACAAGAAGATTCATTTCCTTAGCATAAGAAATATGTCAGATGCCATCCACATATTTCCTGCAATGACATACATTTTCCTACTGGGAGGCCATGAGCAACTCAATTTTTTTGTCTTCAGCTAGAGTAAGATAATGATACTGGATGTCTTTGAGAAATACTTAGGGATTAACTAAGGAAAAAATACTTATTACTGTTTCAGAGTCTCTTGTTGCTGGAGGTTGTCTGCTGGACTCTGAAGAATATAATTTTTGTAGAATGGAACTACATGTAATTCTAAAATGGCTCTTTCAGAACAAAAATGAAAGTACTTTCATCAACATTTACTTTAATAATCTTTATGTAAATGGTGCTGCCCCTTGTAACTATGGATTTGCTTTTATGCTGAGGTAAATTATTGCTTCAGTGTCATGGAAACATACACAAGAAATAGGAAAGTTATACAAAACTCTAAGGATTCGTTAGCCATACTGCTCAAACTGTGTCCAAGGTGTTCTCCATCTTCGCGATGAGTCAAAAAAGTACCTAAGATGTGAATATTTACATTCCACAGCGGCTGGCCCTGCTGGTACTGCTGTTACTCTGTTGTTCCATTTAAGGTACTGCTCCAGGTGTGCCAAGCCCCCCTCCTTCAGTATCAAGAGCTGCATTTGATAGCACAAAGCAGGACACACATGAGCTGCCTTGCTGCTGAAAGGGCCAGCATCACCTTCCACCGCCATTGCCCACCTGACTTGCCAGGGACTGGTACTGTACCCAGCCCTGATGGCCTCCTGTTTGCTTATGCTCTGGCAGCAGGCGAACCTTACAGCTTGGGTTTCTGTGATGAGCTTGCAAGGTTCTGGGAAGGAAAACTCAGGTTTTTCTTATTTTTCTGATAGATTTTAGAAGAGTTAATAACATTTCCTTTTCCTTTCTGGTAGCTATATCATATGTGGTAGGCTAGGGAGGGATATTATATAGTCTGTCAGAAAACGATGACTGACACAAGTTCACTGTGAGGAAGCTTCACTTAAAATGATAGAAATGTATTTTCTGACATTCTCGGAGACACATGACCTGAGCTAAAAATAAAACTACCAGTAATAGATATAAATAAAATAGAATTATTTATTACATGAGGAAGCAGTACTTGAAACTGATTTTTCAGGATATGGCTTACAGGCTGCTCCACTGTCTTTCTAAGCCACTCACCATATAGCATTGTGAGTGTGAATAGATTACCAAGATGCAGATACTTTTCCATGCGTGTGTGACTTCTCAGCAGCTCCCATGGTTTTGGCCAAAGCATAAACTTAACATGTGTGCAAAGGTTTGCTGAAAGGGGCCAACTTTGTGAGAAAAGAATAAATGCTAAAAAAATTGCCGAAGCAACTATTCATAATCATATTTAAACCCTTACAAATTTAGAAACCACCTATTGTCTAACAGCTGGAAATATGCAGGCATCCTGTTTTCTAAAGCTGTCCAATGATAACTTCACAGAATAGTATCTTAAAAGTAACTCTAAGAATTTTAAAATAATGAGCAAGCTAAACTGTCTTCCACTTATTTATCTGTGAGCACATGTAAATCTTTCCATGACTGCTCCAGGCTAGTGGAAGTGTGCATGAATAAAGCTGTATAGATAAACCAAGGTATACACATGCTGTGTGAATTGCCTAAGTAGTTAAAATCCTCTCTCTATATTCATGCAAAGACCTTAAAAAATATATATTTTTTTTTTTTTAAATTAGCACACTGTTTTGCAAGCTCAATGCAGAGTCAGTGACAGCCTGGAAAGTCGGTAACATGCTTAGCTGCAGATCTTGCAGGAATTCTTTTGAATTCATTCTTCACCATCATCAATCTGCAGGTTTTTTTAAATGCTAAATTATGTAGCGGAGTAAAACAGGAGCAAAAAAAGGATTGTTAACCTCCTCTTTTTAAATTCATGAGTTTCATGATAGAGCTCCCGACCCCATCAGCAAATATCCTCCATGTAATGTGTCACAAGCACAAAACTGGGATTCCAATTCTCACCGTGCTAGAGCTGTTCCCTACTACAGGTGTTGCAGTCTTTGTAGATATACATGCCTGTTTCAGACAAGTTGCCTGAGCTACTGCAAGGATGCAGGAGCTCATCTCTTTCAGGTGCCAGCTTCTATGAAGCTGTGTAACCTCCAGTCACCCTCCCTTGTGGTGGGAATCCATAGTATGGTACTTTGGCGGAGGTAGGAAGCGAAACACTTGAAGCCAACCTCTGCTGAACTTCAGCACTGTTGGTATCACATGGGACAGCAGACCGAGAATCTCAATTATTTTTTAATTGTTAATTTCAAAAGGAGGTTTGGCAATAGCTGAGTGAGAAATTCAGGGTTTGGTCCCCATCCATCAACTGCTAATCTCATTTTTTACTGTTTTAATACAGCCTTTATTGAGTTAATTTTGATTTGCAAGGTAACAGTGGGAGCAAAGATGTTTCCATTTTAACCAGGAGTGCATTTCTTGTAATTCCTAAAAGCATTTTCAGTTGCACACAATTAAATACAATAAATGGCTTCAAAACAATCCTATTTCTCCAGTGCAGATAGTAATATACTTTCAGATCAGGAAATTTAATTTAAATAGTACATTTGATCAATATGACAGCAGCAGAGAGAAAAAGTGTAAGCAGATATTAATCAACATAAACTTAGATCCCTAAACTATCCTTCAATCTAGTTTTACTCAAGTATCTATTTTAAAATGCAATATTACAATTTAATACTTTAAAAACATTAAGGACAATTTTTCTTTTCTTGAATTGTAATCCAGGGTGTTATTTGTCCAGTGTGTGGAAACAAAGCCATATATCAGTTGTCTTCCAGAATTTTAAGATTGCAAACTGCCTGACACTAATATGAGCACTATCACTTGATTTTATAAGCCACAAATGCACTCACCATTTTAAATATAATGTCAAATTTTGCCTTGTCTCTCCCTCAATCCACTGTTCTTCTCCTCATTAAAATATTTCTGTTTGCTTGTAAGAAGTCAGGTTATATACTCTGCTAGAAGAGATGATCATTAGGAATGAGCATATTCTAACATCTGACACTGTGTGGTGATATTTCACTGATGTAGCCAGAACAGTGGTTAAGGGCTTTGTGTCATTAAGAGACTTGTGAAGGGCAGCACTGGCACAAACAGTAACACAGCTGTCAGACACAGGGGAGTCCGACCTCAACAGCCATAGGATCTGATTTCTCTTACGGGATCCTTCATGGGTGGTAGCCATGGTGGAGTAGAAGCAACAGCAGCAAATCCAGCCCAGTCCTTTGCAAGAAAGAAAAGAAGCATTTGACTGCCTGTGTGGTGGCCAGGTTAAGCCTGTTACCTTCCACTCTGATGACTGTGTCAGCACATTTCCAGCATACCCACGGGGTGATCTCTCCTCATTCCCTTTGCTCTTCTTCACACACTTTGTACCCTTCCAGCCTAGCTTTAGCAGCAACAAATAAAAACTCAGTGAGTTGCCTCAGTTGTCCTGCTGGGGATGGGGACACAAAAAGGCTACAATGTGAAGCCCGCTGTGGAGCACTTCACAGCAGATGTGGCAGTGGTAGCTTCTACCAGGCTACTACTCTTCCTAGTTGGATAGCTGGAAAAGACCAGCACAAACCAGAGTACTCAGAGGGCCTTTATCCTGGTAGACTGGGCATTGTTAATAGGGCAGAGGACTTCATTAAGTTGCAGATGCAATTGCTTTGCTAGCAGATAGGAAGTGAAGGTGTGACATAGAGCCGTTTACAGATGCTTTACACCACTGCAGGTATTTTTCTTAGTAGAAAAGACCTTCAGAGCTGAAGCAGAACAAAGTAGTAGGAAAACATGACAAAATTCGAGCCTTGGATTCAGATGCAGTATCAACCTCAAGGATGTATTTCCTGAATTCTTCTCTTCCATTCATTCCCTTTTCTCCCTTTCCAAAATTTCACTGTAGCATGCATATTCTTCCTGGTATTTTTTTTTATGACAATCAGCCAAAATAGAGTAAGGTGATTGAAAACACTGCATCAACTGGCATTTTTTTCTTGCAGTTGGACTCCCTTTTGTTACTTCATGTTTTGGAAACATGTGTTTTGCCAGTGATTTTAGAAGTGCAATATTTGGCAGCATATCACACACCATAAGGAGCTCATAGCAGAAGGAATAAATGTCTTTACAGGAGATATGATCTCCTGCAGAGTCTTCGGGTTAGATCACTGATGTCTGCAAAAGACTGCAAACAGTACGTGAACAAGTGAGCTTCTTTCTTTTGAAACCACTCGTTGGAGTCCAACAACTTCAGACTTCACAGGTTCCTGTTGTTAGAAGTGGCCCCAATGGGAGAACAAGAGTGAGAGGCAAAATGCTTTCTTCCAACCTCATGACGTAGTTTTAGGGAACTATTGCTTCCAATGCTTATCCAAAGTAGTAGCACATTGTTCTGTTCAGAAAACAGACTGAAAATGAGGGTAGAGCCTTTTAGTGTGCAAATACAAGTATTGCCATGATCCAAACCATTATGCTATTTTTGATGACTGAGTAAGCATTTCTCCATTCATACTGGGGACAAACATGAAAATTGTATTCCAGTGATAACTGACTTTGTCAGGTTTGCATTTCTTTAACCTCATTGCCTTTTTGCATTTAATTAAAATGGTATATAAACATAGATAAAATTAGCCAATAAAAATAAAAATTAAAAGCAAGCCAAATTCATCAATGCATGATGAGTGGGAGGGGAAGAAGTAGAATGGATCCAGAAAATGTTGTCAGAGGAAGGGATGATCCATATTGACTTGGTGAAGTCAAATGTATCTGAAAGAATATATCTGAGTTCTTTGGCCGGGAGCCTGTACTAATACCTCTCCCATGTCACAGATGGCCATATATATGTATAAAATGCATTCTTCACACTGAATCTGCATCTCCCCATCTGGCATACACAGGCTAAGTCTACAGCAACAATCTTCCTGCTCAGGCTTCCCTGAGTGCTTTATCATGCATTACCTTAACAAGTTTGTTTGCTTAACACTTGAATTTCAGAGTGGCTTCTGGCTCATCAGGGGTACTGATCCATCACTCAGGACTTGCAGCTCAGGGCTTTACCTCATGGTGTGTGATATTAAAGGACTCAAATCATTGAGCAGACTTCTGTTTCCATCATGATGGAATTAATATGAGAGCAAACTGTATGTGAACAAACCCTTCTTCCAGCTCTCCACCTATATTTTCCAATCAAACAAATGCATCATACTTCCAGGTTTGTTATTACACATTTTCTAGAGCCCTGCTAGTTCCTTATTGCTTGCCTAACCTTCCATCTTCTGACTAATATTTTTTCCTTTATTTTTTCAAGCTGGAGCCTTTAAAAAAAGCAGAAGTTTTACATCTCCAAAACTACCTTTCCATACCCTTAAGACCTCTAATAACAAAAAGAGCTTGTCTTTCATCTCCTTTTCACAGCCAAGTACATATACTGATGGTAGAACAAGAGCTTGTTTTAAAAACATATAATCCAAATACTCTCATTGATTGGTTCTAGTATACGTCGGTGGCATGTGAACTTGGACAACCCTATATAATAGTATTCTAACACATAAAAAAAAATAGGAAGGAGGGATGCATTTCCTAGTTTAGTCAAAAAACCCTCAGAATTCACTGCATGAAATGGCTAGGAAAACTGGTGGAAATATATAGCCTTGGAGACTCTTTCCTTGGTTCTTAGCCCAGAAGATATTGATCAGACGGACTAATTAGAGCATTATTCCTCTAAAATATGTTCAAAATGTTCCCAGTACTAGAAATTTCTAGTTGTGTGAATGGTGTGAGTGCATAATTTAAGGTATAGGGCAGAAAGAAGCAGAGTCTGTTTATACCCCTTTGTGTCAATCTGACAGACCATGTCGCTGGGGCTGCAGATTTCCCCACTTCTATCACATAATGCAGCTGCAAGCGTAGCTGGCTTAGTGGCTGTGTAGCTGTGCTGAGTAAAGGCAACAGTGACATAAAGCCTCCTCCCACTCCTCCTACAAAAAACCTGCCAACACTGCACAAAATTTTTATCAACTTCAAAATGTGTTCAGACTCCTGAGGTGGGGATCCTGACATGGAGTAAAATACATGGATTCTTCCCAAATTCACTGAGAAACTAGAATCGATTTATCTTCCTATGGTCAACTTGAACTTAGAGCAGGCAGGATGCCCTGGAAGACATTTGTGGAAATAAGCACACCGGGAGGCAGGTTTTCAGTTGGGTTTCTGGAAGCTAAGACAGATGGTTCCTCCACATTTCAAGTCCCTGTTTTTGTCAAGAGAAAGATTATGAGGTAAAATGTGACACAGAATGAGACAGAAAGATGGTTCTGGTTTTGCAAATGCTTGCTGTAAACACACTGAGTTTTTTTCAAGTACATTTATCTGAGGAGCAGATGTACAACACAGATATAAAATACATTTAAACAACACTATTAAAGACAATGAGATATTTATGGTGATGTTACATCCTTGAAATGTTTATCTTCTTATTACCAGTCTTAAATCTAGTGTACCTACAGATTCTCCCTCCTACTCTTCAGTAAAATATTACATGGTGCCACAAATTTAACAGTGAAGACATATTCCCAGATTACTTAACCAAAGATTTCACTTGAATAAGTAACTTCTTTCATGTTAATTTTCATAATAATTGCCATGTATCTGCATGGTGAATTTGCAGAAATCAGAACTGTGAAAATCCAACACAGCTCAGCAGTTTTTAGGACAGGGACCAGTTTTGGTTTTTCTGTTACAAATGACATGCACTGGGGCCTCAGACAGACCCTGAGAACATATTACACAGGCAAAACCGAATAATGGCAACAGCAGTAGAACTCAGCTTCATCTCTATAGGAACTGAGACAGAGGGGTTTTTTCACCTCTTGTAGAGGCTGTAGGGTTGTGCAACGCCCCTCGCCCCAGCCAGGCCCAGCAGCATCGGAGTAAGGTCTGCTGCATGGTTTCTGGAGCCATCGGGATGTCCCCTGACTGATGGCAGTTTGGTTTTTTCCCCTTCAGAGGAGATACTGACACACATGCAAATCCTGTGATAGAGATGTAGAAATTGTTACATAACTAGATCATGTCTCAAGTGCTCAAGAGGTCACAAGCTGATTTACGTATTCCACATCATTTTTATAATGATCATGGTAGCTAGAGGACTGCTGGAGTGAGGGAGACCCACACATACCACATTTCTTCTGCTTAGACCTGTTAAGATCTCTGTAAGGAAAGGGGTTATTGTCCTGTGTACCAGGTCAAGGTCACCAGAGTATCTTCCCATTTCCAGCTTCCCTGACCACAGTGCAAGCTGACTTGGGCTATGTCACAAGGCAGCAGCAGAGCAGCCTGGGCCAGTGACTCAAACAGGACACAGCTTTCATATAAATAGTGCTAATACTGAGAGAAATAGCAGCAAGGATGTGGGTTTAACGGAAGGAAGATAAAAGACAGGATGTGATGGCGAAGCATTAGCAATGGCGGGAACTGTGTTTGAACAGCAGCCCTTCAGTGGCAACACGACAGCAGTGAACCTCATTCCTCTGCAGCACTCAGAGTCCCTGGCTCTGCCTCCAAAGTTCTCCAGAAATATTCTTATACCAAACAAGAAATAAATCTGTGACTTGTGATGTAATTAAAAAGGAAGGCATTGCTCGTCTTCCCCCTCTCAGCTTCAGGATATGCCACGTCTCTGTTTCCCCTCGGCTGTGTTTGAGAAGGGCTGATTTGCTCATGCACATGGCAGTACTGGTTTCCGGAGCTGTGTCTGCCTGCTTCCCTGTATTCCAGTATTGCTACAGAGAGTCTGAAGCAGCCAGGCAGGAGATGCTGCGCTGCACCTTCTAGGGCTGCTTCTGCTGGTGCCAAGTTATTGGAGGAAGCCAGCACTTTCTCTGTGTTCCATCAGGGACAGGAGTCAAGGGCATATGTCAAATCTAATCCTCTGACCACACTAATTTCTCCAGGACACAGAAATGTGTCTTAACTTCATGGTGTGTTTTATTTTGAAGCTAGCTTTTGGAGGTACCATTTTGTATCAGCTGCTAGACTACTATTGTTTTGTATAAACCTATATACAAATTTATCAGATAAATCATATACTGTATTCTCAAGGGGCAGAATGATCAGACAATTCCATATTTAATGTGATTATGCTTATTTTGCTCTCAGTTAAGTAAAAGATTTGACAAGCATGTGAAAGTCATCATTTTCATTACTGAACAAAAGGGGATTATATCAATAGTCAGCCTTTACATTTAGGAAGATAATACATAAATCCATTCCAAGATCTTATGTGCAGGCCTGTCAGAGAGATAAAAGTAGATATTAATGAGGGACGTATATTTTTTTCCTTTCCCTTATTCTGGCAAGCCCAAAGAACAGAGTATTACAGTAGTTGGATGAAAGCAAAAAAATGTCATGAAGAGACCAGTCTTCTTCTTGCACTCTGTCTATTCAGAGCACGATTTCTTCCTTGTATATAAATTATTCTTTTAAAGTGAGTCTGTCATCCTCAGGCTGTGTTTTGTTGCATCCTAATTACTGCTTCTTTCCTGCTTTCCCCACCCCCCCATACAGTCATTGATTTATCAGATGCTTAACTATCTTTAACAGGAAGGACACAGATCTGAGGTAGTAGAAGGAAGAGGCAAAGTTTCTTCAGAGTATTGTTTAAATATTAATCAAACACACAGTGCGTATACATTTTGGCAATTACACCTACTGTATTGACTGAGTATGTGGTGCTGCTCATTGTCACATGAGCTGCTAGAAGCATCATTCTTTATTTATCTACCAAATACAGAAATCTCATCTTTAGGAAATGCAGCATATTTCTTCTTCCAAGCACTACACCAGTGAATGTGTTGGCATGTGAATGTGTCACATAATAAAAGGAGCTTAGTGCTGTGCTTTCTCACCAAGACAAATTCCCTGTAGCTGCATGCTAAACTGCTAGAACCTGGCAGGATTCATATTCAGATGAGTTAGTCTCAGCACATTGTGGATGCAATGGTTCGGCCTCAGTTCTTGCGGAACCTGTCAAAGGAAAATGCTCTGTATTTATACACAAATTCCAGTTTCACCATTATAATTCATTTAAGCAGGAGTCAAAAATCTTTGTGAACCAAATGAGTGTTTGTGCACGGTGCCATGTCCCTTACACAGAAGATTAATCTGAAGCATAAAGGTGGAATGAAACGTCCACAATCACAAAAGAAGAGCACGAAGTAAAACCAAGACTCAGGATTGACCCTTCTGCATTTGCAAGATTATCTTCATTTCACAACCCTACCCTTTTGTCTGGGGCAGGGGGAAACAAAATCAGAAGACTATCAATAACAGCTAGTACAGACAAATTCCTGCTTTTCAAGGTAGAAGGTTCACTTCCTATATAAACTTAATAAAAGGCACTTATTCAGATTTTGAAACCTATTGCATAGTAGTTAAGTTAGCACGAAGCAATCCTAGATTATTCTTCTAACATAATTTATTCCCCTTCTAATTGAAGAGATGGGAAAAACACTTAAGTAAGTTTAATTTTCATCTACTGAAAATGAGACAACAGTAACTTAAGATTTATCACTCAAAAAAACCCGATCAAAACTTCATCAACAATACAAATATATACAGCATTGCTATGAAATAATGTCTAGGAAATTTTCAGAAAAATATTTGGGGCAGAAAAAAGTAGTTGGTTTGATGCAATGCAAAACTTCTTTGGACTCTGACACATGCTTACTGAAGCGAACAGCCAGGGCAGTTTCTGCTTCTCAGCAGAGGCCTCTGCCTTGCTTCTGTAGCATCTTATTTGCAGAAGAAAGTTAAATCCCTTTTTCAGATATTTGAATTCATAATCCAGCATCTTAACAGACACTTATGGAATATTTGACCATTTAACTGATATCTGTTAACTTTAAACCCCTTGCCTTAAAAAATTATGTTCTATTGATGCCATCTCTCAATTATTCAGGGTTTCCATTACCAACCAAGCCAACCAATCCAACACATGGCTGCTGAGGGAGGTCCATGTGTTATGCAGACAGAGCATAAATGAAGAAGGAGACCATGGATGGTTCTGTTGACTGAGAAGCGCAGGAGTCTCTAGACAAGTAGGACCTGAACCAGTCTGGTGCAAACACAGCCTCCCAGATACCACTGTGGGACAAACACCAATGTCCTACCTCACATGGAGTCTCCAGCCTGGATCATCTGTCCTGGGTCATCAGGAGTTGACTAATACTTAGATCAGTAATCATCTCACTTAGAAATAATACCAGCATTTATCTGCTTGTGGTCGCACAGATTCTTGTGAGTACTACTTAATCAGGTCTCCTATCCCACACTGAAATAGATATCCATGGACATATTTGGTGCAAAGCAAATCTCTGAAACTGATTAATGGTCACACTGGAAGTGCTGGAAGAAGGAGAGCTCAAATTTCTGAACTGGAGATAGCTAACTGAAGAGTCAGTACTGCTACATATGAACATCTGTATTGCATTACTGGGCGCAGCCTAGGTATTACTGCAGTGAAAAGAGCAGGAAAATCTGATTTAAACACAGATCCCTCTTCCTGCTCCTTGAATACTTGTTTATTGTAAATTTTAGATCAGTATTCAGCGAAGGTCACAAACAGCTCCTTTTCCTCCCATTCTTACACTTTGCACAACTTCCTAATTTTTACCTGAAGAAGGCCCTAGTTTTAGTAATCTCAAAAAATAATGAGACCATGAAGAAAACACTAAACACTGTTTTCACTGGTGGCTATTTTTGAACAGGCAATACACAAGTTAGACCTGTCAGCAGAATACTCTGTGGCAGTATTTCCAAGGCAGTATATTTCTGAGTGAGAAGAGACTGCGTCTGAGAAACCTTGCAGGTTTGGGTCCCAGTAGATTTCCTTCAGCTTCTGCCAAGGCACTATGTTGTACGTATCTTTTTCATTCATTTTATCTATGTTAGTACATGATGTACATTTAAAATGGAGAGTAAGAGGGACAGAATGTGTGAAATTTGGAAGGGAAGATTGTTCCTTTCTTGGAAGCAGCTGTGCAGGTTGCAGGGGGAGAAGGAGAGAGAGGGCACAGCTAAGAGCTAGGAGCAGAAACAAGGTCCTGCCTCTCTGGTGGTGGAAACGAGCACTTGGCACCTAGAGGCAAATGTGCAGAAGTTGCAGCATCTCCGAAAAGCACGGCATTGAGAGCCACTGTTTGTAGGATGTGCTGGCAGGCTGAGATCTGGTCTTTATTTCTAGTATACCTAGTGTCTCAAGGTACTCACAGTGTGCCTTGTCACTCTGAGTTTTCTCTCTTTTAAAATATTGTGCCTTATATTCTGATAAAACTTTGGGTTTCAGTGTGAATATTTCTTGGCCTTTTGTGGGTTCTCACAGTAAGGACGAGCTTTACTTGAAGCTGTGTCTGGGCCTGGCAGGCTTTTCTCAGATCACAGACTACAGAATTGCTGTGGTGGGACTGAAGGTGATTTCAGTGGATTCCTTACCCTACAGTCTTCCCAGTAACCTGAAAAACTTGTGCTTTGTTCTAAACCCAGATGTCTTCTGTTTTCTTAAATGTAGCATATGCACTTTCATATTTCTTCCTTAATTTTTAGAATTTTAGGAAATCCTACTTAATTTTAGGTTTTCACTCCAGTCACTTGTGCTCTGTTCATATAGGAAATTATTTTGTCCTCAGGCTCTGTAAAATAATCTTATCAATCAAGTAATAACAGTAATGCCATACTGCACTGTGGCAAATTGTGATTTACTGTTTGACTCGGGTTCACGCGGAGGCCATACAGCTTAGGCTTATGCTCTGGTTTTGTAAGGTCAGTAAGAATGCCTGGCCAGAGGATTGTTTGCTGCACATGTGGAAAAGATCAAAATTATATTACTGTCTTTGTAGTGCATTAGGAATCATAATGAAACCACACAGTAACAAAGTTTCTATCTCTGTCTGCATAAAGGAGTCTTTGCATTGTTTTATATAGTTACGCCAAAAGCATTAAATTAAACATGCTGACATCTCTATCTTAGATGTTTCCTTCTGATAATTACAATTACTCTTTATTTATCATTCCAGTAAAAATGAACTTCCAGTAATATCAAGGGAAGATCATTACCTCTGAGTTGGTTTGTGGGTTATTGAGATGGCGTATTCCACTCTTCCGGCTTTTTATCACAACAAATTATGGTATTAGTAAACAAAGCAAGTGTACTTTGGTGCATGGAGATCATTCTGGACATCACTGTGGATGGCGAGAAATATGAATTTAAGAACAGATGTAGTTTCATGCTTCTCCATCCGCACAGATATTTGTGCAAAGCCACAAAACTGTGCAAGCTTTACTTCATTAAGCTTCTGAACACTTTTGCTGTGCCTCAGTCTATCTTCCTTTCAAAGCCTGTGCAAAACACTAGTCCTAAGAGTTTATGGCAATATAATTCAGAGGTTTTTCAAGTTCTGAGGTACCATTAACGTCTGTGTAATCTTTTGTTGGGATGTTTCTTGTTCACTTTTGCTGACACCCTATTTTGTTAGAATTAAGGTGATTTTTGATTAGAGATTTCCAGCATAAATTTCCAGCAGAGGGCAATCTTGTTCCTAAGTAGGTTGCTCGTTTATGAAGTTAACCCTCTAATAAACAGTTGTCCCTTCTGCATTTCAAATGGAGAATTAATCCAAGGGCACAGATTGTGGATTTTTTTCCTTGTAATTTACTTAATTTTTTAGATTTTTCTGGAGCCTGTTTGCTTACCTGATTGAAGAAAGTCTTAGAAACTGCACAAAATACTGTCAGTACGGACCTTGAGCTGTCATCTGTCCGATCTTCCTTTTTCAAGACAGGATTAACTATATTACAACAACTCTTGACTGGTACTGGGTTTTAAAATCTTTAATGGGGGTAGATGAGCCACCTACCTGGACTACCTATTCTAGTTCTTACCTGTCCTCACAGATAGAAACACATTTTTTAATTTCCTTTGATCTGTTTTAAACCCAGTACTTTTAATTTTATTTGCAGTGGACATAAAAGCAACTATTTAGTTATTAGGTGGAGTGGAAGAATTATTTTCTGTTGTTGCAGAAAAGAATCCCCGAATAAAACAACCCTCTAGCAAGCTGTGTCTGAATGCAGAACAGTGACATTCCTGAGAGCCTAACTATTCTGTTTATTTTGTTTATTAGTTCTCATGTCCTGCACAATCTGCTTTTCTTCCAGAGTTTTTTTCTACAGATTCTGTTTTCCAGTTGCCACCATCCTTGTCTATTTTCTGGATGTCACAACTACCTGAACTACCTTGTGCTGTAGCCTGTCACTCTCACTCATCTCGCAAGAGTCATGTGTGACCTTTCTTAAACTTTTCTCATGACTAAGATCACAGATGGTTGATATTACACAGCAATTGATTCGCCCACCCAACTGAATCACGGACTGCCTAGAAATGATTAATGAGAGGCTGCTTTGCTAATAAGATTAGTGGCAGAGGTTGGGAAGATAGTAATGTCAACACTTGTCCGATACAGAGAAATTGCTTTTTTCAACTCAGCATGACAACAGCAGCACAGGAGTTGGCTACTGATACCAGCCCCAGCTTTAAACTAAGTTTTCTTGGAATAAGTAGAACTGGTGTAAGATTTCATATAGTTCACTTCAAACCTTCTGTGGTGGGAAAGAGTGGTGGCTTTTTGAGCCCAGGGTATTCCTCCTGTCCAAACGTGCTGCCAGGGATGCATGAGGAGAAGTATCTGCAGCCTATCCAGCTTAGGGATGGGTGTTTTCTATAGGTGAAGGAAGATGCTATGACTTTGTTTAAACTTTGATGGACCCTGCTGCTCCTGCCTGGTTTTGCACAAATGAGGCTGTTATGAACATCCACTGATAACTTATCTGAACCTCACTTGAAATCTGAGACACTGAGACTCCTGTAAAACAGAATCTGAACCATTCTTACTAGTCAGGTTACTAGATTTGTCATTTGAGGATGCAATTCATGCTTTAATACACTAGCTGGCGCTCTACATTAAGCTATTCAGTGTTTAGGTAGGAATTTGCATACTGGTTTTTATGGTTTTTATACCAAATTTTGTCACTGAGCTTTCATTTCAGGAAAAAATATAGGCTAAGACAGAGGCTGAGCTGGATTTTTACGTGTCTGAGATCAAACTCTCTACCAGCTGTCAAGGCAATGTGTGTGTGCGCAAGCGTGCGTGCATGCAAGGGGAAGAATGCTTACTAATAATACTGATACTGAAATGCTTACAAAACTTAGACAAGTTTTGAGTCACTGGCTTATCACATCACATAAAGTAAAGAGAGCTCACAAAAATGTGAGAAGGAAAGAATGTAAGTGCAAATAAATTTAGAGTTCTAGAATTTGTATTGAAATTACAAAAATAGCTCTTTCCCACTCTAAAACATAGTGGTATGTTCTGACATTTCTCATTGCTAATACAGCTGAAATCAATGAACTTGTACAGTCTGCCTACAAGCTTGATGGAGCCCACATGGAATAGAGTTTGCATGTCAGGTGCGCGAAGCCTCATGCTAGTTTTGGACAGGTGGAAAAAAAGAAAGATGGGAAAATTACTGTCAGTTGCTGAAGTAAATGAACAGAATCTTGATCTAACATAATGTGAGTAAAAAAATCTTCATAGCAATCTGGGTTTGAATGCTGAACAGTGCCATTCTTGACTGTCAAGCTACCTTACCACTTCTAGTAACTGTAAGATTAAACTACTTATTTCTCTTTTAACAAAGCAAGAACAAAAAAGCTCCAAAACATAAAGAAGATTGTAATATTTGAAAGTCACCCACTAGAAATCAAATAAAATGTGTAGGTATCATCTCGCCCTATGGGTGTCTTCTGTCTCCTTGTACTTAGTAATAGCATGAGCAGAACACGTTTGGAAAACTAACTGGTCGTTTATTAGCTTTATTAGCTGTTATTGGCAAAGTTGTAGTTCCAATTCAAGTTATGTGTGCACAGCCTGACTAAAAGATGCTTTCCCATTTCTCTGTCCTTTGCATTCAGTACTTTTTCCCCCCTGCCCTGGTTCTTGCTTTTAGATGGTCTCATTGAAGCTGCTACTTATATGATTTTGAAAGGTATCCCTTCATATACTTTGCCAGCTTATAAGTTTACAGATGTATATATTTGTGAGCATGGGGCAGGGAAGACCTTGTGCCCGCTTTAACTTTACACCTTGGAGAATTTTGAGTTTATGGAGCAAAATGCTGTTCCAGCTTGTCGCAGCCGGAGCTGAGGGAAAGAGAGAGAATCCTTGGGAAAATTAATCCTCAATGCAAACGTGTTTTGAATTCAAAGAGATGTCTTGCTATCTGATGTGGTCCATACACATGAAAAGAAAATGAAACCCTCACAGAATTAAGAGATTGATCTGAGTATGTCTGCAAGGATTCTGCTAAACTCCATGATAGAGGCAGGATCCTCCATCACAAAAAGCAAATCTATTTTATGAAGATTTTGGTTGATCCAGGGACTGACAAGTCCAGGTAGGGACTGTGTTGCTAGTTTTTGGTGAGGTATACCCCAAGATGAGGAAGGAGAGAACATAGTCCACTTCTCAGAAGACTTACAGATTGATATGAGCCCCCTTTGGTTGGCCTTGATACTGATACCCCAGCTGGATGGGAAGAACTTGTTTCAGGGCCAAATGCTAGGAAAAGCACCTTTTCAGCCAGTCTGTCATCTTTACTAATCACATATCCAAATTTCTCTTGTGTAAATTCTATAGACCGTTAAGGACTTGTTAGAAGCTATCAGCTTGATGCGATATATATACTTCATATATACAGTTCGTGGAAAGTTATGAAAGCCTTAAAGAAAGCTGCAACAACCAAGAAAAACGTTTGCATAGCAGAGGCAATAATCCCTTGGACAAACCTGTAGCACTGCATTTGCCTAACAGTACATGCAAAAATCAGAGAAAAGGGAATAGAGAGACTTCAGAAGGAATTGCCTGATCTGGGTAGGTGTTGGGCTGACAGACACGTGCTGGCTTGGGTGTCCAGATCTGATGGTAACATCCAGAAGTCATGCATGTTACTGTGGGTTTTGATTCTCCAACCTTTTTTGCATGGACACATTGGAAGCACCATAGATAAGAAAGGTAATGTAGCTAAGACATTAGGTTGCTTTGTCTCTTTGTCCTTTTATTTCTGGCTTTGTACCTCAAAGTCTGTCCTGCATTGTTGAAAAAAACCTTTGTTCTTCACCTCAGCTGGTGTTAGAGGTGAGAGAACAAAATTGCCTGAGGTGGGGCACCAGATCTTTTTGGTGGTGGCATAATCAGTTAAAGCAGGCAGTGTGAGTAGCCTTAGAAACATACAGATCAAAATATATTTTTAGGACCAGCACCTGGGGAGTTATTGTTATTGTTATTGGCAGCATTCCTACCCTATTCTCAAATTTATTTATTTTTTTTCTTAAGAGCAGAGGACAGAATGACATGCACAGCTCTCAGGAAACCGTAAGATATTACGATGGCCCCTTGGGAGACACTGTGTCAGTGTTGCTGTGACTCTTCTGGCTGGCACTGCCCAGATTAAGGAAGGAAAAAACAACTCTGTGGAAGCCAGCTGTTCCCCTCAAAATCCCAGGTGCAGCAAGTCCCACTCTGCCTTTGATCTTTTTCTCTGCTTGGTAGTATTTTCTCCAATGTACCTCAGGGCTGTGATTGCTGGACATTCTAAAGAGGAAATCAATGGGCATAGATTTACAATTCTTCAACGTATGATTGTAGAACTAAAGTACATTTCGGTGAAATTCATCATCTGCAGGGAGTGAACAAAAATCAAGTTCAGCCTATTAGATGCACAGTTTCCACTGAAGTCAGGGAGAGACTGGAAATGGAAAGAATAAAGTGTCTGTAACCAGTGGGTCTCACAATATTCTCATAATAAGAAGCAAAAAGATTAAATGTATGTCCAAACGGAAACGAGAGCACTTGGGGTACTATATGGCAACTGCAATAGTCAGTGTAAACTCAGCTGAATTTCCCCAGGGAATAATTTGACCCTCTATTTTTACATTTGTATGTAGAGGTAGAAAAATAAAAGAGTCAAAGAAGTTAAAGAAAATTAAGACATTATCCAAAGGGATAATTGTTTGTGCTGTACCTCCAGAACAGGGGAACAGCACGTGGGAAGGACTGAAGAGCTGCACTCAATACTTTTGTCAATTCTCTCATCTGCTTTTAACAGTGTGAAGTGTCAATTAATTGTGCAGGTGGTGAAAATTATGGCCAGAGGGATTCAGGGACAAACCCCTACCATGGTGCATGGTAACCCCAGAGCTAGGTACATTCATGCATCTTGCTGTGCTTCTGCTTACAGGTGAGGCTGCCAAGCCCCGCAGAGATCCCTTTCACCTCCTCCCCACTGGAGCTGAGGGCCCAGGCAGGAGCAGGGATATGGGGTGGCAGCACAGAGCCCTGTGCCTGGGGGTTCCCTTGGCAGTCTCAAATACGATAACCTAACTAGCATTCCAGCTGAGGTGCAAAGGCAACCGTCCTAAGAAATTACTAGTCCTTGCTCTGCTTCCCTGCAGCCATCCAGGGACAACAGTAGGGGTACCCACACTGCAGCTCTAGTGCTCGGGGAGTGCTGTCTTTAGGACACCCGCTGGGATTTACTGAGCTGGAGGTCACCAAGTCCTAGCTCTCCCTTCCCACCTTTGGGAGTATGAATAGCAATTTAACAGCAACAGAATGTATTAAATCCATTAAAATAGTGTAATAGGCTGTTCCTGACCAAAAGGGGCACAGTAAGGCCTGCTGTGTCTCTGAAGATGTCTTAGAAAGGGCAGAATCGCGATGAGTTCCTCAGAAGGCTGCTTATGCTGACAGAGCTCTGATCTGCAGCCAGGAGCTGCAGTGCAGGATGCTGCCTGTGGGTTCTTGCAAAAAGGACACCAGACTATCACCCTTTGACTTTAGAGTGCTCAGTCAAGAGTTTCTTAGTTGTAAAAATGAGGGCCTAAAGAAAAATTGTATTTTAGGATCAAATCTGGTCAGCCTCTGAATGAAATTCCTCAGAGGGAGCAGTGCTCTGCAATGATACCCTATGCTTTATCCTCTCCCGTCTTTTTTTTTTTTTCCCATTTGAAAAGGATAATGGTTATACGTCTATCTGAAAGCAGAGGTTACAAGCAAGCAACAGGAGGTTTGTACAGCCTTCCAAAATATCGGTGCCTTACTCAAAGCTTAAATTTTCTGGGCCTCATGGAACTTCAGATCTATCCTGAGAAAATATAAGGTGAATAAACTTGGGTAGGAGATTAATGGTGATGCCAGTAATCCACGACAATGTTGGTCCTGTCTAGAATCACACCTGCAAAAGGCATGTAAGGATGAATGCACTGCCCCTCTGACAGGGTTTGAGGGGCAGCAGCAAGGGCTGGGTTCCAATTTAATGCTGCTTGAAGTCCCCACCCAGAAAGCTGTGAAAATTTTATGCTGAACTTTCTGGTGCTCAAGGAGATATTTTTCCCCAAGTGCAAGTATGAATCACATAGCTACCAATTTCTCACTAAAGGGAGAAAACTAAGAAGGTAGGTAAGGATGGTAATAATAACTAATTCTTAAAGTGCAATTATACCAATAATTTACATCTCCCCTGCTGAAAGGAAAGTAAATGTTTGCTTTCCCCTTCCTGCAGTGACCTGCCCTAAGTTTAAGCCTTGCTAGGCTCTGAGGCCAGACTTAAGCAAAGATGTGTGTTGGCACATGCTGGGGTGCAAGCCGGTTCCACTGACCATGCCTGGCACCTCTCCCTTCACTGTGTGCTGGCTGCTCTCCATAGGTGTCCCTCAGGCCACTTGTTCTTTTTTTGCCTCTTCAGCACCTGCTTTGGCTAATTCCCACAGCTCAGACTTGATGGCATTACTTTCGGTTGTGGAAATGAGTGTGCAGCACCATAAATTCAGGGGAAATGCTTTAACAGCTATTACCCTGCAAGAACATTCTGAACCTGGTCTTATCCTGCCCGTTTTGGGCTCCAGTGTTGGCATCCCAATCCTGGAGTTACTACCTTCTGTTATGGTGATGGCAAATATTCAAGAGACTTAGTATTACTAATGGTTATCTCTGACCATAATAATTCAGGGCATAGTAATTTACATTAATTACTATAAGGATTTAAAGTATCTGTTACTCAGCAGTAAAAGGCTGGGACGTGTTCTCATGTTGTAATAAATACAAGGCTTACTGCATTAAGGACATGGCAGCAGCTACATCGCTGTTGTAATAGGTGAACTTGCAAACATATACACATAGAACATAAATATCTATAAACAAAACGACAAGTCTGCATAAATCCACGCCTCATACTATCCACAGAAGGAACTGCTTGGCAGTTTTGTAGCACACCTTGGGGCTGGTGCGTGACTGAATTAGAGAGGGAGTAAAGACTTTTCCCTTGCATTGGTACAGAAACTGGTATTGCATGGAAAGCTACTTTCTGGATGTTGTTGAATTATGCAAATTAAAGAAAAAACCACCATATAGTCACAGCAATCTGAACCGCTGCGTTTGTGTTGTGAAGTTCATGTATTACTTAGAAAGACCTTAAGGTTTATTCATCTTTTAAGGAGGCTGCCATCTTCAATTAATTTTCTGGCAAGAAAATCCTTCAGAGTTAATGAAATAACTTTGCCGTGTGTTTTTGCTGTATTTCAGAGCAGATAACAATAGCCTTCACAGTGTCCATGGTGATTGGACTGGTGATTGGGGGCATCATCTGGGCATTGTTCACTTGCTTATCCCGTCGCAGAGCTAGCGCCCACATTTCCCAGGGGAGCTCCTCAGCCTTCAGCCGTCGGTCCAGACCTTCCTCCCATGGCCACACTACCGGCAGGACTGGATTTTACCGCAACAGCAGCTGTGAACGTCGGAGTAACCTGAGCCTGGCCAGCCTCACCTTCCAGCGGCAAGCCTCCTTGGAGCAAGCCAACTCTTTCCCCAGGAAGTCAAGCTTCCGTGCGTCCACCTTTCACCCTTTCCTGCAGTGTCCTCCTCTCCCTGTGGAGACGAACAGTCAGCTCATCACACTCACTCCCACAAACACCACCACAACCCTTGTGGGAAGCACCACCAACAGCTTAAGTCGACCCGAATTCCACTGGTCTAACAACAGCCTCCGCATCTGCCACTCCACACAAACCCCACCTCCCGCCTATGAAACCATCATAAAAGCTTTCCCAGACTCCTGAGCTAGGTCCTTGCTGCAAACACGCATGTGCATTTTAGGAGGAACCTCAATCATCTCAACAATGTTCTGTGCTTCATGAAGATCTCTGAGAAGTCTCTGGCTGCCATTGTGGAGGGGACATACACTGCCAAGAGGCAGGTAGCAGCGATTTCCTGGAGTGCAATGTCCCACGGTCCAAGGGATCATTTGTCTTTGCACTGCTGGCTCTAATTTACTGCTCTGACATGTGCTTGCATATTTATAGTGCTGTATCTTTAATTGTAATCATAGGAAAGAAAATGCTGCCACATAAAAACCCAGATCATTTCTTGAAGGAAGAGACCATATTAGGGATTACTGATATACCCATTTTTGCAAATTTCACTATTCTGTTTTCTTCAAAAAGAAAAAAAGTTTTGGTTTTACATATTTTCCCAAGGATATTAACTTCTCAGAGAACGGCTCCCATTACCCACCTTCTTCCTATAACCACAGAACAGCTTCTGTCTGAGGAACCTTAGATGCAGACCTCATAGAGGATTTAACATCACAGTCCTGGCTGTGGTCATAGGCATCCTGTTTTGCTGACTGTGAAGGATTTTAAAAGACTCAGTGTTAGGGCTGTTTGTATAAAATTCCACATAGTGTGGGAAAATATTGAAGTACACAAAGATTTACACAGAGAGAAGTTTTGAACAACTTACTAAATGCATGGTAACAATTATAAAGAATATTCTGTCTGCAACCAGCAGAACAGGTAGTCATACTTTGATACCCAGTAAGGCTGTATGGGAGCAGAACACCTCATGTTTCATTTTTCCAGTTCTGGTTATAAAGATAAGCAGCATGAATGACAACTATACTTTTAATTAAGTTTCCTGTTTTGCTATGGGATTGCTCATTTCCTTATTCAAATTGCTTTTCTCAAATTGTACCAACATTTAATTCTTCCTGGCAAATTATTCACTGACATCTTGTCTTCCACTAAAGCAAGATTTTAGACATCTATGGCTGAATACTGGGATTGTACAATTAGTTGGAATATGAAGATAAAGATGGAATATTTAGTTGAGGTTAACATGTATTCTTGACTCTTATGCATGTATCATGTCAAGCTAACCCCCAGCTTAGTAAAGACTAATTGCACTGACATGAGAGACATCCAGGATTTGGAAACAGCACAGACAAATGGGCCTGGTTTAAGTCATGTCAGTTTCCTGTTGAATATTTCATGTTCAAATAAAGGGTAAAGAAATTCCACAAGCAGAGGAGCAGCCCTGCTCCTCACTTACAAATAAGCCTGTTGTTCCTAAAAGGGCTGGGCAACTACCCGCTGCAGGACTCCTAATTGAGGGGACTGGTCCTGTGCTTCTGTAGAGAGAAAAAGTCCTCATCTGCTTTCTGGGAGGGATGAAGACTCAGCGGCTTTTGAGAACTGGCAAAATGCTTAACATCTTACTTTCCAGGCTTTTGGAGACTGGCAGCATGCATCCCTTTGCCATGCTCAGCATCCATCAGGAAGCACTGATATTGATCTTCAAACTGCAATCTTCCAGCCTAATACTACCGCATTTGCAAATATTACTACAAACATCGAGCTTACAAGCATTACTTACTGTAAACCACAGTTATTCCTTATTGTAAAGGCCAATTATTTTGCATGTATATTACTGACTGGCTTTCATTGTTTTGTTTTGAGTGTGCAACTTTTTTCCTTCTGGAGAGATATATATCACTGCTAGAAGAACAACCATTTACAAAGTTTACAGAGCGCTTCACTGCAGACACTATGGGTTCTAGTATACTGAGGACTTGCTGATAGGACTGCCAAACTGCATTTGGCTGGTCAGAAGCTATGGACTTAAAAATAGTCCTCTGGAGAAAGAAAGTTTTGTTATTTCAGTCATTAATAATATTTTTTTTTCATTTAGTCTTATTGAATCTGGTGAACTTCATTGCATGCACAAGTGTGTTCACGGTGTCCTAGCTCTCAAATAGCTGATGCCACCTATTCTAATGAGCTTGTGAAAAGCAGAATTCAAGCCTGCTCCTGTTGCTTATTGAGTTTGGCAGACTGTTTGAGTCATTGTGGTGTGTACCCCGCTGGCCAAAACTGCTTGTTCCTTGAGAGTGAAATTGTTTTAGCTGAGTAAATTTTTACTCCTGGACTGTAAGTGCACATTACATTACAGTTGAAATTTCCACAGCATATTATTACTTGTATTACACTATATTTAGTAAACCATGTAGAAAAGGAAGCTTAAACGTACTGTATTTTTTTCCTCTGGAAATCTGTACTGGATATCAAAACATTTTTTCATGTGCCCTGAATTAAGGAGATAAAACCACAGATTGTCTGGTGCATAACCAGTATGGCTGCCAGATACCTAACTACTAGTTTAAACGATGTCTGAAATGAATGTTTTGCAAGCACTCTGGAAGCTTCAGAATGTGAAATAAAGTTATAAACTCAAGCTCGTGTTTTTCCTTAAAGATAAATGTGTTGAATTGCACAAAAGAACCTTTAAAGGGAGCGGTCCTTCTCTAATTGTGCAAGCTGATATAGTTGGAAGTTTGAATGAGGACATGGTCTATCTTCTGCTTCTGTAGTGAGACACCCTAAAGCTGAAGACATTATATGAACAACAGTGTCCAGAGATTTTAAGTCCACTGGTTTCCAAGTACTTAGACTTCAATCCACAAAGTTTTTGAGCAAATGCTTGCTTTAAGTGGATTGGCAATCACTATAAGGTTCCTGCTGAAATGCACATTTTATTGCATTAGAACCAAAGCACATTACACAGGATCAACTCCTAAATCAAACTGTGGGATTCAGGAATCATCAAGTGTTTGATATGCAAAAGATTATACTTGCTTATTGTAATGGTCTTTTCTAGCCTTTTATTTCAATTCAAAACACTGGAAAGAAAAGCTGAATTTAAAAACCCACATATTTCTGCAGATTTCAAGATTTCAAAGCATTCACAAGCAATACCTTAACTTTACAATAATTTTGCACGTAATACATTTTCACAGTGAGAGGGGGTGATTAAATGGGTGCTCCCAGAATCACACAGGGAGCAACAGCAGAGCTTTGATCAGCTTCCAGATATCCTGATACCTTTTCCTGAAGTGAGCAGAGCTACTTCTCTTCATAAAGAGAAACACTATTCTATTATTGTCAATGTGCACAAAACCAATTGCTCCAGTTCTGGTTTCATATAGAAGACAAAACTTGTGAGCTCTCTGAGAACAGCAACGTTCCAGCATATTTACAAAAGTAGCTCATGCTATATTTCTTGACCTTTCCCTACTGAAGAACTGCTGATCAACTCTTCAGACAGCTACTAATTATCATACTGTAACACACCAAACATGCCACATCTTTGCCAAATCAAATTTTTAAAGTTCACTTGTAATTTACCATGAAGTTTTTGAGTCATCTCAACATCCATTCTGAAGCATAAACTGAAAAATGCATTTACTGGAAATAGCCTCTCAGAGGTGAAATGACACATGCCAGATCCCTGACCTATAGGCACTTTATAAAATTAGGTGATGTCCATGACGCAGTGCAGCTTCTGAAAAAAAAAAAAGAAAGAAAACACTAATTGGAAATTTACCTTTGCCAAGTCCAGAGCAGATTAAGGAAAACAGCATTGATAAAACCTGACGAAGCAGAGAACGGAACTCTAGAATCCAGCCTTACAAAGTGTTTTAAAACTCAGGTAAAATACCTATATCTTTATTTGGATGTCTTAATAAAAGTGAGTTTTCAAAGGGGTTGAGTGTTTGGAACTTCTGTATGGCTTTGTGAGGAAGTATTTCTTTGCTTTTTTGAACACTCGAAAGGACGGCAAGACCCTAATCTCTTTTTCAGGGGAATATTAACAGTGACTATAATTGACTCAGTATTTTTCATCCAGTTGGGCTAGAGAGTTTTGAGGAAACCACTGCAGCGGTCAACAGGTCAACTGCGGCTGCCCGCAGCTCTTTTTGAAGCACTCCAGGCAGCAAAGAGGAAACCCTTCCAGCTTCATTTTCTGCCTCACGCTGCAGCAGCAGCACCAGTGGCTCCAGCGAGGGCTGCTGGCCGTGCTGCGCCGGCTGGGGCCTCTGCGTTATTCCGTGCTTGTGCCTTCACGCAGTTTGCAGCCTGAGGAAGCAACCTGAGAGAGCTGCCTGTCTCATTTCTGCTTTTAACTTCTGTGGAAGCTTTTGGCTCCCCATCAGGTTTCTGACGACATTACTGCATGAGCATGGCAGTGTCTGATCAGACCAGGCTGGGTTGTGGAGCTCTTTCAGTAAACATGGTTCCTGTCTGCTTTGCCTGTGGCATTCTGCATCAGAGGCATGTTTTCATCCATTTAGCAGCAGAATCAAGTAATTGTGTGCTTAGGGCTGTGAAGAAGCAGTTGCACTATTTTAGAGCGAGGAGTTCTTTTAAACAAGAGTAGCTTAATCATGAAAGGGATTATGTACAGCGATGGGACTGAGATAGCAGGAAATTGGATTTGCTGATTTAGGACATAACTGTCTGATGTGCCTGTGACTAGGGACAGTATGGAGAGGCACTGGAATGCCAAATTATTCCTATCTAGTTCAGAGTGGACCTGCATCCCTATTGATCTACTTTATTTTATGGCAGTGCATTGATGACTACACAGGAAAGGTGATGCTGCTGTCTTGTTCCAACTTGACAAGAGCACAAATTTTTGTATTTCTTTGGACATGTATGGAGAAGTTGCTGATGATTAGCTGTGCACTGAAACGGGATGAATCTTTGGCATCTAGATTGACCAGTATAAGGCTTGAGTTGAAGGAGACTGGAGAGGCAAAGAGGAGAGCCATGATCTGTTCCTGTGCTGTATACCCCGGTGATCTTTTAAAGTTATTTTTGTAGGAGGGAAGAACTCCCTTAAAATCTTTTCTAGAGGGATTGTAAGATTTTTTTTTCTCATTTACTGCTTCTCTATTTAGTCCCATAGTAAGTTTCACCTCTCTCTTTCTGTGTATACATATGATGACAAAAATACACATTTTCACTTTATCCCATTCTTTTTTTGTCCTGCCAAGTAACAGAGAAGATGACTTTGTTATCCAGAGAATCACTTTAAGGAATTGATTGGGTTGCATGTGATAAGCTCCCTAGCACTAGTTTGCCAGCATCAGAGCACTGATTTTTACTGTTGGTTTTTTTTCTGTTTGTTTTTTTTTATTCTGTAATCCCTCAGGCAGATGTCATGGAAAGATACAGGCACCTTTTTGTCAGTACTAAATGACAGACCATTTAGTAAAACTTTTAATTGCCTTGCAAAATTCTTATAACTCTACAATGCACTAATTGATGATGCAGATTTTTTTAGCACTTTGGGTAACATAAAACTGACTCTGTGAGTTGAAGAGAGGGGATTGTACTTAAACCTTGTACAAAATAATTATCTACTACCATGAAATAATAATAAGAAATCCTCTAGTTACATACTGCACCAGAGTTACACATGTTATTTTTACTGTGCAGCTACCGATGTAACTGCATGATTGACACAGAGTCACCAGGAGCAAGATTCAGATCTAGATCAATAATTTATAAACTCATGCTTTGTTACAATTTGAGCACAAAGTTTAGCAGATTTCAAGGTGCTGAGGTCTGAGGCTTAGGTTCAACAGCTAGCAAAATTTTTAATATTAACATTCAATAGAAATGGAAATACTGGGTTAGTTGTTTTAGCACTGGTGCTGAATGTTACACTTGTTTATGCAGAAAGCACTTTCATTCACCAGTCAAATTCAAAAATGCAAACAAATTGCAGAATAGAATTATATACATACGTCATGACAGTACTTACGATGGCTATCAAAGGTGTTGCTGTGCCTATTAATCCCTATAAAATCTGTAAATATCCCTGCACACTCAAATTCATATTTTTGGGTGCTTGTATATACACTAAATAAAATCTTTCAAAGTGTCTAAATGCTTCTAGGCCTTGAATCATTTCTGAAAGGGAAATTGAACATTAAATATGTTCCCATATCATGTAACCATATTTGAAATGTATTAGATAAAAAAAAAAAAAAGGAACTCTCTCTGAGACACCAAAATTAAGCATTTGCAGGTTTTCTTCTCTTCCACCAACCCAGGGGACCTGCTCTAGGCCAGAGATATCCCCAGTAAAACCAAAAATTTAGAGAAGAGAAACAGGGACTGAGAAAGCTCAGTGTAGGTTAAGCCAGGCTTCAACTACTCCAAAGGAATTGGAGAATGGCAGATTTACAATGACTTTGCAAAGTAAGTGAAATGTGACTGTGTTTAATGTCCTGATAGTGTTCCTGAAAGATGCTTGAAAAGGTCTCTCCTGATTCCATCACCCCTAACCCACAACAAAGTGTATGCATCTGCATGCCTTCTCAGAGATATTTTTGGGTACTGAAGGCTCGATATTATCGCATACATTTAAATGCATTTACTCAGTTTGTAGAGGTATGAGTAAGTGTTCCTGCATCGTTCAAGGCACCTGTAAGATACTGAATGGCTAGATGATTTAAAAGCTGCTTCCAGTGCTGTGCATTACAACGATTTAAAAACAGACAAAGAATGTTTCAGACAATCTTGTTGAGCTTGACATTGTACTTAAAAACTGAGTCATTAGTAATCAAATACTTTCAAGGCTAACCATTTATTTGTACAACAGTATAGTGAATTAAAAATAAGAAATATCCTATATCATATATTGCTGTTCTTTAGGGGTAGATTCCTAAATTGGGTGTGCTAAACACACAACTGAGGGCCTTGCTGCACAAGTCCCATCCAGCAAAACAGATTGTTCACACTTAACCATTAACCCTACAAATGCTCTGGCTGACCACTTACGGTTTAATCTATATTGCTCTATTATTGACTGCAATGAGATTACTCATATATTAAATATCTCTGTTGAATCAGAAAATCATTCCATAAACCACATTGTTCTAGTTTAAGAACTAGCTTAAGCCTAATTAAAGAACAAAATTTGTATCTGCCAAGTGATTCTGTCTGTTGAAAGTTTTCTCCCCTTGAAAACAGATGACTACTCTGCTCATCTCACCTGGCCAGTCACCCTTTGAGAATCTGAAATGTTCTGTGAGGATATGAGTGATCCTTAAGTCCTCATGAAGACACATGAGGGGCTGACAGTTGAGGTCATGGTGAATCAAACAGTGCTTGGCCATTCCTTTCTACTATTTGATGTAAGAGCAGGTTAGGAACTCCTGAATCACAGCTCTGTTGAAGTCTTGGCACTTCTGTCCAACGCAGGTGGGTTTGGCATCATCTCATCTCTCTGGATGATATGCCTATGAAATAGGATGGCAGCAAGAAAGACTGAAGACAAGTTTTTCTAGAGTCTCACTCTGCTAAAGATCATTTCTGGACACCATGTTGGGGGACATTTTAGAGGCTGGCTTGGAAAGCAAAGCCGAGCAAAGACCGTTCTAGCATCATATAGCCAGTCTCCCCCCTGGGTGTTGAGGCTAACATTACACAGATGTTATACGTAATCAAGACTGTCTGAAGACAAACTGTCCCCAGCAGGACAATCTCCTACAGAGTTATAAAAAGATTGTCTCTAATCTCTATTGCCTTTAGACAGCATGAGGAATTGACAAAATGCATCATATTCTGAGAGATCTTGCTTTGGGTTCAGCTTCAACTGGGCCTGTCTGGAGGACAAGGCAGAAAGAATGCTGGAATTGTGTTAGTGACTCCAGCTTATGGCTTATTATTGTAGTCTTGAATTTGTACATGACATACACTGCTGAGTGACCTTGTAATCTTTTCACTATTAGGACACTTTTATTTGGGTGTCTTTTACTCTGTGCAAGCCAAATCATATGCAACCTTATGAGTACACACAGTTATTTACTGGGTAGTGTACATAGCACGTAGCTAGGAGTGAAATATGAGAACACTGAACATCACTAAGCTCTTCAGCTTCAAGCTGACAGTCAGTAAGTTTTTCCTAGCTGTACAGTTGTCAGTCAAGTTGGGAGATGCAGCCCTTGTTGCAGCCTTGGGAGAGGCTGATCCTTGACCTTGCTCAGGCATAGACACCTAAGGCACCTGCTGTGCTGAGGATGAGCTTTCTGAGACAGAAAACTCTGGATAAAGCATTGTGTGTAAGGGGATAAAGCCCAAGACAGGGCTATGGATTCAGCTTCAGTTTATGCTACCCACTATCTCAAAAAGCATAGCTATGCTATTCAACATATTTGTTCCAAGATGTGAGAGAAGGGTAAACTTCCTTGAGCCAACTGTTCTGTTATGCCTTCATGCTGAATGCCTTTGAACCCGGTGTTTGAATTCACAACATTCATTGAGTAATGTCGATAGACAAAGAATTCCCCTTTGGATATGAAGTTCTTGCACCTGAGATGATAGCACTAGAAGAAGCCAAAAAGAATCTCTCAGAACAAAAGCAAGGAAGAATACCTGTGACAGATGACCTTTGCAGCCCTTTCCACACCCAATGTTGTGTGACATAATTTTCTATTGTGACATTGTGTGATTTCACATTGATGGAATATTTTTCTATAAAACCAGAAAACTCCTTAGGTAAGACAAAAAATTATCTGTGAGTTGAAGAGATGGGATTGTACTTAAATCTTGTACAAAATAATTATCTACTACCATGAAATAATAATAAGAAATCCTCTAGTTACATACTGCACCAGAGTTACACACGTTATTTTTACTGTGCAGCTACCGATGTAACTGCATGATTGACACAGAGTCACCAGGAGCAAGATTCAGATCTAGATCAATAATTTATAAACTCATGCTTTGTTACAATTTGAGCACAAAGTTTAGCAGATTTCAAGGTGCTGAGGTCTGAGGCTTAGGTTCAACAGCTAGCAAAATTTTTAATATTAACATTCAATAGAAATGGAAATACTGGGTTAGTTGTTTTAGCACTGGTGCTGAATGTTACACTTGTTTATGCAGAAAGCACTTTCATTCACCAGTCAAATTCAAAAATGCAAACAAATTGCAGAATAGAATTATATACATACGTCATGACAGTACTTACGATGGCTATCAAAGGTGTTGCTGTGCCTATTAATCTCTTTTTTCTTTGGGACAAACTTCATCTCCCCAAATACCTTAGAAATCTACTAATATTGGATCTATTTAGGTGTACTTAATGAAGAAAAATATATTGACTACAGTGCTACATTCATTGGAACGTTCTTAATTAGTCATATAGGGCAAAAAGGATAATGAGTCATTGATGTATTGGCCAAGAAGCCAATAAAACCAGATGTAGGAGTTTATTGTTTGTTCTGATGACCTGTGGAGTTGAACTAAAAGATAAACTAGGTTGGAACTGTGTCTCTTGACCATGAACACTACAAAAATTCTTCCATAACTAATATTGAAAACAGTTAAGTCCAAATTATATATTTTATTAAGGATGGTAAACCAACAGGTTGGTACTTTCTTCTGTATGGCTTCTTCATGGAAACTAAATGTGAATAAAGATTTTCACAGTCATAATAACGTACATTAGGCTTAGAGTAGTGCTAAGAGACAGCACGTTATACTATGCCCTTTTATACACATGGACAGTTTTAGAAAACCTCTCTCAGCTCTTTTTCAATGAAGACAATAGTGGTAATTACTTGAGACTGAAACATTTTTAGCTTGTTTCTGCCGTAGCTTTTAGATGGTTGCTTTTTTCAGCTTGGTAAATAAAGAACTTGTGATGATTAGGTCAGTTCAAGGGATAAAGTTATCCTGGCATAATTAGCATCTTAAGATGTGCCTTGCAGTCTGACTGACGTGGGTTTTTCTATATCCTGAGATGATACGTCTGCTCTCACAAGCTTCCAGACACTGCAATAGTATCTATGTTCACTGGAGAACACAAAAAGAACTTGGCCGCAATTCGAGAACCAGGATCTTGTACTATACCCAGGGAAAAGCATCTATGCAAAACTGGAGATGTATTCCAGTCCTTTCAGCACAGACATTATGGTATACACCCTATGAAAGATTCCGATCATATAGTTACAAACGTATAGATGGACTAAGTTCTTGATACTTCGTGGAGTTTTATTGCAGTGAGTATAGGAAGTAGATAAAAAGGCAAAGGGGCTTTTAACAGCTTGGCTTCATCTGGAGATGTGCTCCTGGGCACTAGCATCATTAGTTTCTTGGAATCCCCAAGCCTCCAAGAACTCGCAGCCAGGCTCCATAAAATGAGTGTCAACAGTGAATCATGTAAGATAAGGTGCCCCAGGCATGTTTGCTTTCAGGCTTTCCTTCTAACTTTTTTGCTCCATTGTGACACTGTTCTATGAGCTTTACTTTTAACACATAGTCTGAAAGGATTCTGGAGGTTATTTCCATTTTGCATTCCTTTTGTACAAGTAGAGGCAAAAAGACACCCATTAGGTATCATATAGTACAAGAGACAGGCCCGAAAGCATGGAGAAAATGTAGGTTGAAAGATTGTTCTTAACATCTGTTTAGATAATTAGATACTAGCTTAGAGAAACTTACATGTGTCCAAATATCATGAAAAATAAAGTGATTTTGCAAGGGTTCACCATAGAAAATCCTTTTTTGTATAGGTAAGTCAATTATGTAGAAAGCCTTGAAACTCTGTGAAGTAAAGAGCTGAAAATGGGTGGGAAGTTTAGTCTGAATGTTGTAGCATCTTAAAGACATACATTCTTGACATATACAGAGGCTATTTTGGCTTTGCAGAGAAGAGGAATGGGCTAGGCACCTGCAGGGGGAGAAACACGTTTCTGGTGATAAAAGTGTCATCTGGTCCTTTGCTGAAAGTTGAAGATTGTAGCAGTGCTTATAGGAATATGACATATTTCAGATAGCTTGCTAAAAATAAAGAATACCCAACATGACCAGCCAGAAACCATGCAACCTCCTGACAAGCTTTGCATTATCATGTGATTTTCTGGGTTCTAAGGTGAATTAAATTATTTAAACAAGTTAGGTGAAGCATTAAAAGGAGATTGCTTTGAAAGAAAACCAGAAATATTAAAGCTTCTGTTAGAGCTTGCATAGTCTTAGATCTTCCTGAGGAATCAGTGCAGAAGACACGTCTGATATTGAGAGAGGGACAGCAAAAACATCCCATCCATGCTAAAGAATAAGAAATTTGGACTCTCACTTCTAGGATATCTGCATACCATGAACCAGATGGAAATGAAGCAGTAGTTTGAACACATACCAAACAGCATAAACAACTAGAGAAAAAAATGTCCATCCCAAACTGTTTCGGAATCTTTGAGAGAAGCTATGATTGCTCTTTGGGGTGAGGGAGCAGTTTTTATGAAAACATGGAACTAAACTACAAGTAATAGTTTTCCTAGATGGCATCACAGACAAGGGGAAAAGACCCTTGGGAGTACCACTGGAGTCAGTAGCTCTCCTGCACACCTTTTGCTCATCATGGTATTTGCTGGGAAGTTTTAATCAAGTGTGTCTATGTAAGTGACATGTCAGGACATAGTAATGGAAGAGGTGGAAGAGTGGTTGGGAGTCATGAGCATAATCCAAATGTTTTAGTGATTTTGAAAACTGATTTTGAAAATTGTTAAACCCACACAGAGTCATAATGCAAAGGTACTACCTGGAATAGGTGGAACGTACAAATGCTGTACATAGTAGACATGTTTGTTAATACAATGTACTTGTTGGAGGAGTTTACTCCAGTTAATGGCTCTGCTCTGAGGATCCTCACTCATGACCTGAAAGCAGGGCTCAGGAAGGGCAAGAGAGGAAATGAGGGCTCCACTGTTCTACCTGTGTGACTGCCCCCCCAGCCTGGGAACTGAGGCGACAACCATTCTTCTGCTGGATGTTTCTGCTGCAAGAGGCAAGTCATGCGTTTTCAACTGCAAAATATTTGTCTGTTGTTTATTCTGTTTACCATCACATTTCTGAGTCTGCAGAACTGACTCAGGCTAAAGGTATGACGGAACAGGGACTGTGCTTTTGAAATAAAACTTACCTAAAAGAATGAACTGATGGTTTTCTCCTCATTACTCCTGAGAAGCATTCAGAGGGAGTTGCAAAGAGCTGGAACAAGTTTCAGCAAGTGACGCCATCAAATTTTTCAAACCAGGTGATATTGAGGAATATGAATGTTTATGCATGAATGGGACCCAGCAATGCAACAGGGTGCTGAGAGCGGAAACTGGAGATTATGCTAATCATGCCATTAAAGGATTAGAGAAGGACAGGTTAGTTTATCACATTTTATTTGTATTTTTTACTCTTCATATAGAGTTCCTTGACATTTCTTCTGTTATCTGTTTTGTGGAAGTTGTAAAAGCTGTTCTGTTGGCTGCTGAATGATAGTGCTCCATCAATCTGCTCTATAAGCTCTAAAAACTCATGGATCAATGTGATATGGCTATGGGATCAAAGGCAGAGTTTCTGAACTCATCTACAGGAACATGAGCTGTAATGCACAAGGGAGATTCTGCAGACCCAATGATTCGTGAGGCACAGCTCGTAAGTCAGTAGAAGTTTTCTTTTCTGATATAATATGCAAGTCCTAAAACAACTCTTATTATTTTTCTTTTTTTTTCCCAAAAAAATAAAACTATATTTCTATTCCTGATGTAGCTTCTCTTTTAAAAATACAATTACATAAATCTAGTAAATGCCAAGCAGGTCCTCCATGGAACTAAGCAGATTTTTCTCATCTAAGTATTTGACTTTAAGAAGCTTTTTAGTCCATTAGTTTCAGCACAGTAATCAAATCTAACTAACAAATCTAAAAACTAAATTTTTTTCCCCCAGATGATGTAGCTATTTTAGGTAGCACTTGATTTATTTATATGTATCACACAAGTTTGTATACAAGTGGCGAGATAAACTTTCAGGCAAACTTCTGCTCAATCTTGTTTAATTGGTTTTCCATCATTCCCAAATATTGCCATTTTATGATGATAAACTTTTTTTTTTCCTAAGTGGAACATAAAAGAAAATAAAGCAAGACTGCAGCGTAACCAAAAATTTGATAACATATAAACCAAAGATAAAAGGTTCAGTAAATGTTGGACTGCTATGCATCAGGATTCCTGCAACAGCCACTGCAAAATATTTGACTTCCCAAGGGTTTCTTCTGTCTAATTATTACCCTGTTCAAGCTCCCAAGCACTATTTTTTTCCAAGTAACACTTTTCTGAAAAGGTAGAGTCTCTGTCAGTAGAAGACAGTAAGAGTTATCATCCAGGAAGGGCCCATCTGCCTAGATCTTAAAGGACTCACTTAGGTCTCCTACAGAAAAGGGGCTTTTCTCCATCTTTTTATAATTATTTTCTTTTTAATTAATTGCTCTTGTCAAAACATCTCCAAATGATGTCGCAATAATACTTTATGTAAGCTTCAGGGAGCAAAAAATGTTGGAAAAGATAGAATTTGGATTGCCTTCTCAGTCATCCCCAAACAACCTCCCTCAATGAAAACCCTCTTGAGAAGTTAGAGGAAGGGCTAAGGAGAAAGGGAGATGTAACATTTCTTCTTTAGTTTATCCTGATTCAAGAGGCAGAGACAGTGGGTGTAGTGGGGTGTTGAAGGGAAATGCAGCAATTGTTAGTGCAATTGAAAAGTGCTTGGGACATCTGGGGTCAATTAAAAGCTCCACTGGAGATTTCCTGGATAAACAAGGGGAATCCACTTGATCTCCCTGTGACTCAGTTTCTTGTCTATAGAATAGGGAAAATAGATGGTATTGTACGACTAGATGCACTAAAGATTGCTCAGCTCACTAAAGGAACTATAGAGAGTTTTTTTCAGTAATAGTGCCACCCCTGAAGAGGTTCTGAGGCCATTTTAGCCAGCCCTACAGCGTGTCACTCCCTCGTCCAGTCTAGCATATTACCTGTGAAAAGGGGAGCAAAGTTACAGTAGACCAGAGTTACCTGCTATGATATGGTGTGGCGTGGCGTGGCGTGGCGTGGCGTGGCATGGCATGGCATGGCATGGTAAAAACCTACTGATTTACTAGTGATTCTCAAAAAATTTTGGCAGTGCAGCCTATATACATTTCCTCACAGCACGCAGCCACCCATACAGCACATACATAGCAACTGACAACAGACTTGTTTTTCACATATCCCTGAGATTCAGCCGGCGGCTCCCCTCCTCCCTCCAGGGACGGCATCCCGCAGGACCCCTGCGAGACCGCCCGCGGCTGCGCCACCCCGGGCCCGCCGGAGGGAGCTTGTCCTTCGCTCCCCGGCCCCTGCTGCCGGTCGCGCTCGGGCTCTGCCCCGGGCGGGCGCTGAGGAGAGGGGTCGCGGCGCTGCGGCCCCCCAAGCCAGGCGCTGGCCGCGGGCTGCCCGCGCCCCCCGGCCCGGGAGCCGCCTTCCCCCGCCGCCCCAGGCCGGGGGCTGGGCATCCGCAGCCTTCGCAGCGCCCCAGCCGCGCGCCTTCACGCCCCCCGGGGGATGGGTTTCTCCTCCTCTCTCTTCTTCCCAGCACTGGGGTGAACGCGTCCCTTGAAGTCCCCAAGCCGTGCATCCCGCACGGCGTCTGCCCGCCCTAGCTGGGAGATTTCTGCGGGGTGCGGGGGGTATGGTGCTATTGATGCTCATCTCGCCGTTCCAGAGCAGAATTGCTTCTTCGACCTCTAGTTATGTAGTAACAAGGGGAAAATTTCCTGAAATTAGACTACTGCAGGAACTCTGGTTTTAGTCAAAGCTGTCATCCGAGAAACAAATTTCCAGGCATTTTTAATCTAATTCACTTAATTTTTATGTAACTGAATTAGAAAATGTGATTAAGCATCGCAGAATCTTCGGCATTGAGCCTGCCTAACCTTTAGTGAAACATGAAACAGAGAAACTTATTAGAAGTAAGAAGAAATGGCGAAATCGTCTGTATGGATTTGGTACAATCGTTACTTACTGAGTAGGAGGATTAGAGGCACAAATCTCAAGGGGGTGGGGGGTGGGGGTGGGAAGGAAAAAAAAGAAAAGAGGATGATGACCTTTTCAGCTGAAATTCGTGCCTCGATTCTTTGGCAGGCACTGATTGTTTCAGGGCAGGCACAGGACAGGCACCGTGCGGGACCGGAGCCGTGCGGGCAGGAGCGGCCCTGCCCCGCCGGCGGGTCCCGCACCCGCCTGCTCCGCGTTTCCCTCCCCGCTGCCCGCAGATCTCCCCGCGGCAGCCGAAATTCCAAGGAGCAAATCGAAGGCTTGAAACTATCCCATTCTCCCTTGGTGAGGCAGTGACTCCAGCCCCGAGGTCCGGGCTACAGACACAGCAAAAGGGAGAGCTGACCCCTCTCGCCGCGCTCCCTGCGTGCCCGCGCTGGCATCAGCGGAACGGTGGCTGCAAGCAGCCACGGTGCTTGGGTGCACCTTGGGGTGCTTGGATGTGGGGCCCGATACGTTTACCACGAACACGCACAGTTGAAACGAAAAAGCAAAAGTCGGGTAAACACCCCGCCGCCTGCTAAATAAAGCCCGTGGGAAGGCTTTGGGGTTCAGCCCAGCTCCCTGCAGGACGGCCCCTGCGCGCCCGGGCGCTGCGGCTTCTGCCAGCGGCGGCCCCCGGGGGGGCGACCCGGGCAGGGGCGGCCGTGTGCCGGGACGGAGGGGGACCGGCTCAGCATGAAGACACCGGCGAAAGGCTGGGGAAAGTAGTAACCCCGGTGCCGGGGAGGGGGCTCCGCAGGGAAGCAGTCGGTGCGGGAGCGAAGGGCCCCGGGGGGTGCAGGCGCTTCTCCTCCCGGCCGCCGCGGGTGCGGGAAGGGGTGCGCGGAGCGGTGTGCCCGCCGCGGTCTCCGCTGGCCGCCTGCTCTCCCGCTTCGCCAGGCGGCATCACGCGGCCGACGGGGCCCTGCTTCCCGCAAAACTAACTCATTAATATAAATCATATAATGGGGGGGGGGGGGGGGGGGGGGGGTGCTGTGCTGGGAAGAGGTAGAGTGCGCGGCTGCTCATGAGTTAAATATAAGTCCCTGACTGTCCTGAGCAAAGCGGCCATCCCCCTGGGAAGGGTGACGTCTCCCCAGTAACGTGATTGCTTCTTCGGAAGCAGAAACGTGTAAACGCTATAAAACGCGGCGGCGCGGTGGGCAGCTCAGAGCGTGCGGCGAGACGGAGCTCTCCCCTTCTTCCCTCTCCTCCTCAGCCGCCGCCGCCCCGGCAGCCGCGCAGCGGGGCAGGGCGCAGGCCCCCAGCAGCGCTCCGCCGTTCCGCTCCGCCGTTCCGCACCGCACCGCGCCCGCCCGCTCAGCATCACCGACGGACTCGCGGCTCCGTGAGTAACTTTCCCTGCGCCGCAGCGGCAACTTCCCAGCGGATGAGCAGGGTGTCCCGCTCCCCGCCTCCTCCTCCCCGCTCCCGGACCTGCGGGGAAGGCGCCCCGGCCGTCGGGTCGCGGGGAGCGGGCCTGACCGCTCGGGGCAGTCGGGGGGGACCCTTCCCTTTTACCGCTTAAAGAATGTGTGTGTGTTTTAAGGTCGCTGAACCCCGGGCGCCGCTGCCCCGCCGCACCGGGCCGGGCGTCGCCTTCGGGGAGCCAGCTCTCGCTGGCCGCCGGCAGCTCGCCCGCCACGGGGACCCCGCTGCCGGCGGCGTCTCTCGGGGCCGGGGCCGGGGGTGCGCTGAAGCTCCGGTGCCCCGGTGCAGGGCCGGGCGGTGCGGCGGGTCGGTGGGTGACGCTGCGCTCTTCCCTCCGCAGGTGGCGGCCATGGAGCACCGCGGCGCCTCCCCGCTCCTCCTCGCCCTCGCCCTCCTCAGCGCCCTCTGCTGGCGGGCGCGGGCGCTGCCCCAGCGGGGGGCCGCCTTCCCCCCCGTCCCCCGGTAAGGGCCGCGCTCCGCGCCGCGCTGCGCTCCGTTCCGCGCCCCGCCGGGGCTCGCCCTCCGCGGGGAGGTCGAGGGAGCTGCGGGAAGCGCCACCCTTCCACCATGCACCCGGCGCGGCACTCCCTGTCGGGGCGCTGCCTCTGCAGCTGCCGGGCGCGCACCTCCACGCCGAAGCTTCGGAGGAGGGTGCCCGGCCAAGCGCCGGCGGTGCCCGCCCCGCCGCAGCCCCCCGGGCCGCCCCCAGCCGTGCTGCCTTCGGGCCGGGGGGCGCCAGCGCCGGGCGTGTGCGCGGAGCGCAGGGTGCGCGTTCGAACGTGCTCCTGAGCACCATGCGTGCCCCTGGAACGGCCCCGGCTTTTCTTGTGGGAAAATTCCTCAGTGTCCGAAGTTGGGCTATTTGAACGCATCCTCCAAAACAGCGGAGACATACCCAGGCAAAATCGAACATATTAAGAATTCCTAAATCTTGAGTTGAGGGGACGTGGTCCGTATGGACCGACGTGTGGGTTCGAAGCTGCATGCCTTGATGGTTGAAGTTATTATTAGTTGTCTAACCAAATTAAACCAGATGGCGGAAAGGTACATTCTACGTTTAGGTAAGAGACACAAAGTGTAAAAAGACCCATGAAAACCAGAATAGCAAAACAGCATAGTGACTGATTTTCAACAGGAGTGACTTGAGTCAGCTTATTTTACACAACAAGTTTCCCTTTTTTAACCAGACAGAAGTCTTCCATGCCTCAGATATATAAGTAGTACTAATAGTTATAACACTGTAGAATTACAAGGACAGTAGGCTATCCTGGTTTTGGTGTGTGATTTTTGCACATCACCATACTCGGGCTTACTATAGCGATGGGAGCCCGTTGTCTGCTGTAGAATGTAAGAGCAGCTAGAAGAAACATCGGATGCCAAACTACTGCTCTGCAGTCAAATGGCCCTGGGTAAAATATGATACTTCATAAGAAACAGCAGTTTACAAAAATGTGAAATAACTGTAAATTGGTTTCTACAGAGCATTGCCGTGATACATTTTAAAAGATTAAATGTGAACCTTTTTTAACTTGCAACTCGCAAATTATTTTAAATGTGAGCGAATAAATACACGTAGAGATACATGACTGCACTTCACATTTAGTTTGAAGTTCTTGAGAGTGTATTTACTTCTTTTAGAGAAGGCCTAAGAACTGTTTCATACTGCATTTCAAAGCACGTTTTAAGTCTTAATTGGAAGGTAAGTACTTAACAGGAAGTGTTTTCACTTTGCATGGGTGGAGGCTGGTAATTCCGTCCATCGTTTATATAAAATATAAAGTTATGAAAAGCTCTGTGTTGTCACTTGAACTGTAATTGCCATACATTACGCACTGTTCACTGGAATAAATTCTGTGCAATGACAACGTATATCTAGAAAATATGCGTTAGAGAGAAGGATCTGTTATGTTGATTATCACTGAGCATGGATTATACCTGAAAGTGATTTTTGTTTTATCCAGACTGCTTTAAAATGCCTTATGGATTAAAGTAGGTAGATGTGCATTTTAACACAAACCAAAATGTACACTGCAGTGAAGTGTTGCATGTCCTCAGCTAAGTGTGCTTCACACGGTTTTCTTCTCCAACAGATTGGGAAACAGAATGCCATTTGATGGAGCCAGTGAATCTGACCATGTCCACGGGTCATTAAAGTCTGAATCAGACATTTTGCAGAACACACTACCTGAAAATGAGAAATTCTATTTTGATCTGTCCAGAATTATTGATAGGTGAGTTTCTTTATTATCACAAGTACAAATGATGATGCACTACTCGAATTATGCCAAAAGACTGGTCACATTTTCAAACTGAGAAATAGGAAATGAAGGTTCAGTTACAGAAATAAACAACAAACCACACTGGTTGTCTGGTTGAATACTGGTAGCAGTAGGAATGCCTGCAGAAATGTTGATTCATCATGTCAGAATGGCAATGCAATTCATTTACTTCCCAAGAAGGGCTAAAAAGTATATTGTGAAAGCCTGGACGTTTTTATGGAAACATGGACATTGTTTTAAGCTTAACATAGTATATATAATACATAACTTAAGGAAAGCAGTATGTTTACAAAATGAACGTTATCAAAATTATATGAACCCAGGTTGTATTGTAGAGTTTATTTATTGTCCATTTCAGAAATGCAAGGCATGCTGATGGAATTTTCACCAGTGTCTACAGCCATCTTTTGGCTAAACTTGCTGTGAAGAGATATCTGCATTCGCTTATTAGAAAACGAGTTAGGTGAGGTGCCACTTACATTAGGTAGTTTTTTCCTAGCTGGCTTCATTGGCAATTTTTCACTCTTCCATACCTAAGTTCTCATTTTTGCAATTTAGAGATAACAAAACCAAAGCTAATATAATGACGGGGGAGCTGAAAATCCTGTATAACAACTTAGTAGTATTTGTTTCTAAATGAATGTTACTATTTATTCCTGATACAGCTGTGAGGGGTAGAGCAACAGACACTGCACATAGCACTGATAATAAATACTGGTAATATTATAATGACTATCACTCCAATTTGCTAATTTTTTCTCTGGTAGTGTTTTTCCCAGCTTACTGGATAAATGGCAAAAGTAAATACAAAATGATTGATTACTCAGTACTTACAAGAGAACAGGGGAATGCTCAATGAAATTAGGAAATGATTGGTTTACAGTGAAAACAAAAAGGAATGATTTTTTTCTACTATATAACATATTGCCAGATGTTGGGGAGAGTATTACAGAAGGATTTGAAAAAGAATGAAGCAAATCCATAGACAAGGAATCTGGCTGCAACTTCCAGACCAGGACGCTCATAAACTAATGATGGTAGAATGCTGGGAAGGATCACTGAATACTTCCCTTGTTTTTATATCCCTAAGCAGCAGCTACTGGGCACTCTTGGGAATGGAATAGTAGAATACTTTGGGCTGACCTGATATGACAGTTTCTTTGAGTGCCTACTTCATATGCTCAAAATCTGAGTGAAATTTAGGTCCTGCATTTGTGTCAGTGCTAGCTTTGTCCCAGAACATAAAGTGCCAGTTTCTCATACGCTATAAACTAACATAAATCATTTAAAGCAGAATACACTGAGGCATACCAGGATCGGCATGAAAAATAGGCCTCCAAGTTTGGATTTCACAAGGTGTGTTTCATTTCCTGATACCTCCTTAAAACAAGCATTTGTAGTTATGTATGTGATGCTACACTCTCACAGAGGCAGGCTCTGTCCTCACTGAGTTCAATATGAACAGTGACCAGGTCCTTTAAGATCTTACTGTGACTTAAGACAGTCTGCACCTTGGCGTTGTACTAAAATATATGTACTCAAGTGATAGAAATCAGAATAAAGTCAGTCCATCAAAAAGAGTAACCTGAGCTATGAGAACAGACAGGAGGGAGTCATGAAATCCACATTCAGCCATTTGATCCTGCAGGATTTCTGGGACAGACACTCTAGAAATCATTGAGTATGGATCCTAATTGCATGGGCCATGACGAAGCTGAGCAGGAGAAAGAAATCAGTGAAGGTGTGCCCAAAAAGACTGAACCAATCCTTAGAATTTGATCCTTGTTACTAAAATGTGCAGTAAGCAATAGAAGCAGCAGCTTCTTTTCAACAGAAGAAAGATCCAAAGTCATAGCACGAAATGAAAGCTGAAATAAAAATTTGATTTTATTTAGCTAATCAACACTGTAAAGTTTGCTTCACTCATTTAATGGTATCTTCTTTTAAACAGATATAGCCTATTAATTTTTTCTTTGTAATTGTTGTATTGCCAGCTCCCAGGACAGTCCTGTCAAACGCCACTCTGACGCTGTCTTCACTGACAACTACAGCCGCTTTCGAAAGCAAATGGCTGTGAAGAAATACTTAAACTCAGTTTTAACTGGAAAAAGAAGGTACTACAAGAAAGCATATATATATATATAGTTTCCTTACTTGTATGGTATTAAGACAGAAAAGATTTACACCCACATAGGCAGAGAGGACAACCAAAAGGCAGTGAACATTAAGGACTTTATAATGTAGTTTATAACATGGTTTTCAAGTACAGACATTTTCTTCCAGACTGGAACAGACATTACAATCAGATTAGAATAAAAGAATAAAGAGGAGACAGCATCTGGCAATTTTAAAAAGCTTCTGACAGATTCTTAATTTATTTATTTAATTATTTATTTAAAAGCCTCTTAAGGAAAAATGCGCAGAGCTATGGAACATGAACAACAATTTTATTTTTTGAAAAAATGCACTATTTGTTGAAAATTTGCCTGTAAGTAAACACATAAAATGAAAAGTCCCAGAAAGACCATTTGTCCTAATCATTATAGGTGAGAAGTGCCAGCATATGTTTTTGTAGAGCTTATATTCTGTTTGTTTATTCACTCATTTAGACAACTCCTTTTAAATATTATGTCTCCTCACGCATTAAACATGCTATTTCATGTGATTTCTAACACTTTGGGATAAATTTAACAAAATGTGCAATAGCTAGTTAGAAGTAGGCTTTACTTGCTTGTTTGCTATTTCTTCTGAGAGCAATAAAACTCATTTCTGATCCACAACAGCCAGGAAGAGCTAAACCCCGCCAAACTTCGAGATGAAGCAGAACTTCTTGAACCTTCCTTTTCAGAAAACTATGATTCTGTAGATGATCTGCTGAGCCATGTCCCATCTGGTATGCCCAGATTTCTTTCCTCTTGTTATCTGTTACTTGTCTTGACCCATAAAATGAGATTATTTATACAAGAAGTGTGGCCTATCAGAAAAGCAGAATCATCTAGGAAAGAGCAATATTCCATGAAATACTGCATGTTTCTGTAGGGTTGTGTCTGAATATAGTAATAATTTTAATAACAATAATTAAGTTATCCCATGATTGCTGTTATTGAAAATTCCTAATTAAATGGCACTGTTAATAATGCACCTAGCTCACTTGGGTGTTTCAACTTGTGTGCACTACAGCATAAACCCAGAATTGACTCATTTTTAATTACAAAGATTATTATTTCTTCAGAGAAAAAACTCAAGGATTTTTTTTAATTAAAAAAAAAAAAAAAGCCTCACATTTAGTTTAACATCTGTTTCACTGGAAGGGAGTTGCCCCTGGAGCTAAGAGGATCAGCAACATGAACGCTAAACATTAAGAAAGCACTTGACTCCCACCTAAGGTGTGCCACAGAGGGGCTGTCTGACATGCAAATATTGCAGTTACTGTTTTCCCTGTGGCTGCTACTATTTTTCTAAAACCATTCGCAAATATGTTTCTTTGGTTTACTGAAATGTAAACTCTTCTACATCACAGCACTTGAAGGGACATAAAATTGAAAGGGTAACATAGAATTGAATTGGGCTTGGTATTCTCGAAAGTGTATTATGGAATTGATAATAGGATGGGTTTTGGCAATCAGCTGTCTCTCAACTACAAGTGAAAAAAAAAAAAAAGGCTACTCTTGAAGATAACATCAGCAGAGGGTGTGTGTGGGGGTGTGTTAAAAAAAAAAAAAAAAACAACAAACCCAAACCACCAAAAAAAAAAGACATTTCCTCAAACTGTTATTTCCTATTTCCTTCCAAGACTGAAAGGAAACATTCTTTTCTTCTCCATAAACAAGGCAATTCCTCTAAAGTTCCCAAAGATTAGAAAGCACATAAACTGCTTATGCCTCAAGGAACAATACAATTTGTAAGTGATGATTCTGGAAATAAATTATGATCTTCCTATACAAGATTATTGCAAAAATATCTGCTCCTGGATTTTGCACCTGCTGAAGCTTCTGATGTTGATTGATAGAGAGTAGTGGTGCAGCGGGTTGTAGGTGTCTTCCTGGAAACATTTTCAGTCCTTACCTTTTTTTATGGACTGTCCTGATGATCAGGGTCTCCCTCCAGGTGAATCGCCTACTCACCATTGACTGTTACTGGTCATTTATTTTATTGCAGTGCCCCAGTGGCTGATATAGTGTGTATTGAGCCATCTGAATTCATGTATCCACTTCAAGGTTACAGTTGTTTTCAAAGTGATCTGTCAGGGCTGTAGGCCAACGTGCAGTCACATTTTTGCCTAATCCTTCAACCTTTTGTCTTCATCTTACAACCCTGTCTGCTAGCTGTAATGCCCACCGATGTCATCTGAATAGTTCCATCTCATGCTTGTCATCCCAAGTACAGTAAATGTTTTATATCAAGGGTTACTTTTTGTCTGCTGTCTGCTTTTATACACCTCATGATGCAACTGCTTACGAAAATTATTTTTAAAACATAATTCTCCCTTGTTTTTCAGGGCCTCTGAAGGACACCTGGTAAAGTCTATGACAAGAACAAGCTATTTTTGAGTTCTACATAGTATTTCAAAGAGATGACTTTAGTCGTCAAACCAGAACAAATATGTTGTGAAGTGAAAGTTGTGATATATTTGTTTCTTATGTAATAAAAGTTGATATTTACATTGTAAATATTACTCTAGAGTTCTCTACTAAAAGCTGTACATATGGATGCCAGTTTAACTCATGAGAAGTCTGTGAGTCCATATGCTGTAAATCCTTTACTTCAATAAATTCATTTGAAAATGAGTGTGCAGCTGGAAAGAGCCCATCATTACTAGTTGATTGGCTTATTTTAGGTGTGGTTACAACTTCAGATAAGCCTGTATGACGATAGAGATACATTTCCAGGTAGCTTCATAAATGTAAAAACATGAGGAAAAGAATGTGCAAAGCGTATAAAACTGTGTTACAAAGATCTCTTTGAAGGTTATTGCCAAGCAGAAGGGAATGATTTTCTAGCTCTTTAGCAAGTAACTAGAGAAAATGCAAAAGCATTGAAAGTTATGTGACCTCCAACAGCATCTTTCCTTCCTATTCACATTTTTAATATTTCACAATATACAAATTATATGAAGACCAGAATTGTATCCTTTATTTTCAGTTGTAGTTTGGATGCTCTGGAACTGACAAAGCACACAAAGAATGCTATCCCTTGATTTGTTTGATGCCAGAAGTCACCGGTAATTCTACATTTAATGGTCTGTAGCTTTGATAATGAAACTATTCCTTATATACAAAATAGATCTGAAGACACTTTACTATTTTTTCAGAATGAATGTAATTTACAGGATATGCAGACAATAAATCATTTTATTATCATGGCAAACTATTAGTGGTTTGAATCAGTGCTACAGGTACCTGGAACAATAGAGGTCCCAGTAAGTGCTGTCTCTACTATAGTATTAGAGGAAGATACTATTTTTTAACTGAAGTACACTATGTTATATTAGAAAGACAAGCAAATAAGCCTCCAGCCCCCATTTCTTTAGCTTTATATCATTGTAGCTTAGTATGGAACTGGAAATTTGCAGCTGATTCACTGTTGCTGTGAATCAGAATCTGGTTGTATTTTATTAAAATTGTAGATTTAACCAATTGGATCATTTTCTAAAGACTTATTTACTGTTGTAAGGGCCAATAGTTCTATTGTAGTAAGGAAAGCATACAGTACTGCATGTACAACATATTAAATGCATATTCATGCATGATACCACTCATGAGACTCCCATGACTTCCCTCCCACCTGCTAGAAAGAGATGAAATTTGAAGTAGAAAAGCTTATCAGACCTACTTACAAGTTCAAATTGGAATTTCAAGTATAATTATATATCATACATATGCACACATAGACAGTGATAAAACTGATTTACAAGTTTCACTTACAAGTTTACTGTTCTCATTTAGAAGGAAGCTGGAAACATGGTAAAATTTGAGATTTATGGAGACTAGTTCTCATAAATATGTAGCCTTCAGATTTGCAGGGTTTTTTTTGAATATTGGCAACTGCATGTCAAAAGAAAACCAGTTTGCACAGATCAGATGCTATTATTGCTATTTCTGTCTAGCCTTGACAGAATTTATTTTAGCCTAAGCCGATGAATGGTTAACAAATGTTAGAAACACTTTTGAAGTCATCTTTTGAAAAGTGGGCTTCTAATGGTGGTCCACTCGCAATCCTTACCTTATTATGAAAACATGAGTGCAAAAGTAGTTTTGGAAATACTTGAAGGATACTAAAGACTGATGCTATAGTACTTAATAGGAAATTTTCTTCAGTGTAATTTGAACATTGTTAGGATTTCTGTGATAATAAACTTTAAAAAAGTAAGTGAAAACAATTAGCCAGAAGCAAAGCTGTGTATGGTCCTCACAGACAGAACTTTTTATTTAAATATACATAATGCTCATTCACTCAATTTAAAGTAACAAAAATTGGAGTGATCAAACTTTTGACTCCACAATTCCAGAAATCTTTTTTTTTCTAAATTTGACTTTTTTTATTTATTGCCAGTTTACAATAAGGCATCTGATGGAAGAACTTGTCTTCCATGTCTAATGTTTAATCTCCTAGTATTTTGTTCTCCATAGAAAACTGTAGAACCTTAGAACATGTGTTTTCTCTGTTATGATGGAGATGGAGTGGGTTACAGAAAAAAAGGGACCGTTATTAGGAAATCATACATATATTATAAAATATAAAATTAATACCTTCATTGTAATAACTAAAATTATACTATGATAACTTCCTCAGAGGGTTAGCAAATAGGCAGTCTAAAAAGCATATGTACATTTATGTACATTTTAGCAAAACCTAGCACTGAAAGAAGAGATACTAATCTCCAGAATTAACAAGTAACCTGACTTGATATCTGTGTTAAAGGATGGCTTTAAACTTGTCCTAGCAACTTTTGACATTCTATAGGAGATATAAAGCCCACTTAATACATTTAGACTAGCTAATGGTGGAGGATGTAACATTGTTCACCTCAACTCCACGGGCAAGTGGTTATAGTAAGATTAAATGATAAAATTGAAGAGAAAAATTGCAAAGTTTCACTGAACAAGACAAATCTTCAGTCTGTCAGTGGGTCTTGACACATGTCACCGATCTTACAACCCATCTGCAAAGTGTCATATGAGTGGAATCAAAGTGTTGCATTAATTAGGAAAATTAAAGGGGCAGCTGCAAAGACAGTGTGAAGAGGATTTCTAGGAGGAAAACAAATACCCAGGAGATTTAGAAGACCATACTGTCAGAGAAAATGCAAGCACTCAGGAGGAAGGAATAAAACTGTGAAGCGTTATTGGGGTATATGTTAAAGAAACATCTCACCATGTTTCTCCAGAATTTCACTTCTAACACTGGGTAGGAATGCCTGCAATCGCAGAGGATAGAACTCATTATTTTTTGTTTTATTGAATGGGATTTGCTTTTTGGACCTACCGCACGGAGCTCTTAAAGAAAGGGACAGAATCATCTTTAAGTTCATCTTTATAAGCACTGGAAGGGGATATTTTTTGGTCCTGAATCCACAGAGAGGATTTGCATGTTTGTGTGCATCTGTACAATCATCACTCACTCAAGAGCAACCATCAGGATTGCACATAAGACCATGAGAACTACAAAAGTTGACAAAACATTTGAAAATTACAGCTGGTAAAAACACATTAAAAATGAGTAAAACCCTAACGGCTCCTCTGATATTTGAAATGGGTTTGAGACACAATGAATATTTTTTCCACCTGAAAATCTGAGACAAAATTTCTGTTTAAAAGTATGAAAATGGGCAACTTGGATCCAAAGCATAGGTATAAATTCGTGTATAGGAATATTGAATTCTCCTCAAAGCCAGACCTTCTGGGAAGAGATGTATGTATACTGGAACAACGTATTTGCTTGCAAGGTGTTAGGAAAAGGTAGATGGAAAAGGCTGTCCATTGCTTCTTGTGAAACTACTTATGCTTTCCACTACCTCTTTTATTTCTCTCTGCCTCCTCCGCTTACCACAAGCTTCCTAACTCTTTGTTAATACTCTCACCTTTGGCTTGCAAAGCTAGTGCATGGATGTATAGCTATGTTTTTGAGAGGAACAGTTACATCAGACCTTTAATTTATGGTGCAGCAATCTACTAACTGCCAGCCTTGGTTACAGAGATGGGTATTGCAGAGAACCTAGCACAACCAGATTTTCAGGAGCGACTTGTCCTGCTCACAAACAGCCCCTGACTTCCCAGAGGAGTTTTCCCATTTCGTTTGTGACTGGCGCAGAAGGCTGACCTTTCCTTGGATATATCAAACAGAACATGTGGCCTCCTGGGGCTCACACTGGCTTGGGCAACTACAATATATTCAGCTTTTCTTCTTTCTGCTTTGGAACAGGCACAGACAAGTTGCTTGCCAGGTTGACAAGCTGGTTTAGAGGCAAGAAACTAGACACTGGTCTTTTACATCAATCTTTTTAAAAGTCCAAAGAATAATTTGATGCATCTTCTGCTTCTGAAGTAAATCAAGAAAAGTTTTAGTTCCGTTTAATAGACAGGTACATGCAGGCCACTTAGTAAGATGGGGAAAATACAGTTTCACTTGTGAGGATAATATTTTCAATAACTTAATTGATCGACATTTGTAAATAAAAATATGACTGATTATTCAAAGATTAAGATGAAAGTGACATAAATCATAATGCTACAGTGAAAAATATAATTAAATATCAACATTCTCATAGCAAGAACAATATTTTCAGTGGAGCATGTTCTTTGGAAAGAATGAGGATTGTTTCAATAATGAGGGAGGAAAGGGAGAATAAAGATCTTGTCCTTCCCCACTGAGTAAATTACTTAATACTAGAGTTTTGCATAAGATAATATGCTTAAAAGAGTGTACATGAAGTTGGTGCATAAAATTAATTTTCTGTATCTTTTCTGGAACTGGCCTGAGACATTTAGACACCCAGTTTCACATTTCAGTGAGAGCACAGCATCCAAGAGCCTCAGTTATTTCCAAATATATGATATAAATGCTTCTAATGCATTTTACTGTTTAACGTGTTAATATGTTGATCCTATTACAAAATAGTTGTCAAGTCAGAATTTGCTCTTATCCAGCACATATTCTCTTTTTGGCATGGGGGGAAAGCAGGAGAGAAAGTAAAAACAGTCAGTGTCTTCTATTGCTAGTTGAGATAGATCAGCGAAGACCTTTCTACTTAGAAAACATACACATAGCATTTTTATTTTATTTTTTTTTCCAGTAGTGTATGAAATACCCAAGCTACTAACTGGGTAGAACAAAGATAGAACGATCTTTAGTTTTGCTTGTAAAATTACCTGACGATGTTGCCACTTGGTCAAATGGTAGGAGGTGTCAAGTTCTTGCACACCAGGTTTTTGATAGGGAAGAAATCATTTATATGGAGCCTGGGTGGCTCCTAGTTGTTTGCTTATTTTATATGCTATTGAACTGCTTCTTATGGAAAGGGGTCACAAGGATGTTTGACAGATGCCTTATGACCATTTGTTGCTATTCCAACACAGCTCTTCAGCTTTGTCTCTTAGCTAATCCCTCTTCCCATAATCACAGCCAGAACATCTGCACACTGTTTTAAGCAAGCAATCTGCTTTTTATTAGGGAGTATAGAAAGCAAACTGCTGTATTCTAGGAAAGCTCTTCATGACAAAGCTAGGGATATATAATTTATGCAGAGAGACTGAATCTTGGTTAAAAAGTAAGAGGAGTCTGGATTTGGTGCTGATGGTTTCAGTCCCATCTGGTGATCCCTTCCAGAGCAGTGCATTGCACTCGGTGTTACAAAGCTGGTGCCAGAGCTCCAAACTGGAGAAGTGAAGTGTGTAGCAAGAAGGAAGAAACTGGTAAATGTTGGGACAGAGCAGGTGAAGATTGTGTCTTCAAAAAAGTACCTGGTGTTAAACCTAGTTTCTGTATGGCTTTTTGTTCCCTGTATATTTAAGACTTTTGCTTTGAGAAGGAAGGAGGAGTCATCTCTTGCTGTCAGAGTACCTCATATCGTGCAAGTCCATTCGTTAACTTAACAGACTCCATCAGGAGCATCGCTGGTTTGTTTGTGCCCTAATTCTTCTGAGGCGTAGCAGCTTCTGGATCTAGTGCTGTACTTAATGGGAACCTTCTGTTAACTGGCAGTGTAAAAGTTTAACAAACACCTTACCAACCATCTATTACTATCCTAACATTGTCACTATAAGAGCACTATTACTGTTCTCAGGGAGTTGTATTCCTAGATGTGTTTATAGACTGCATTTCCCTCTCAACCTTTGCTTTGTTAGGCTAAAGAAACAAAGTCTGTCTTGTCTCATCTTGTAAATGACTCTCTACTTCCAAGACTGTGCTGGAGGCTCATGCCCAGTAGGGTCATGTTCCAGAGTGAGTTTAGCACTCCTAAATTACTGTTTACCAGGTTCAACTTCACCTTTGAAGTTACTAAATGGCTCTGAATGTCTTTTCGTTATTGCAGCCATTTTGGAAAAGTGACTAGTGATTTTGAGGGCCTCTGTTTTGAGGGCCTTGGAATAGATTTTTAGGCTGGATACTTTTTTCTGTTGTTTCTCAAAACATTTCAGGTTTTCCAAAAGCTGAGGAAGCAGAATCACCAAGCCCTTGATATACAATACCTTTCCTGGGGTGGATGGAGGGGGACCCACTCAATCCAGTCTAAAATGCATGTAAAGGAAAACTGGGTTCTTTAAGAGGTTATTAGGTAGTTTCATCTAGATCTCTGAATGCATTCTTTTACATGGCTGTAGCCTATATTTTTTTAAAAAAAATTCCTTAATCCTGCAGTCGAGGGAGATGACAAATGCACTCCTCATGCTGCTCTTCCATCATCTGCAGTACTGGGCAGCCAGGTGATGGCAGCAGAACCGCTGGCCCTCTGCCGGCTTTTGCCAGCCTAAGGAAGGGGAAGTGGAGGCCAGGTCACAGCAAAACCCTAGCAGGTTATTGAGGAGATCAGGAGAAAGAGAGCTGTATGTCCTTTGACTTGCTCCGTGACTAGTGAGTGGTACAGGTTACACGCTGGCCTGTCACCAGCGTTAATTCTTCACAAGGAAAAAGGAAGAGAGCCATGCAAGCACTCATTTGTGTATTGATGTCATGTATATTAAAATATTATGCTAAAGTGTAGTGCCAGTGATGGTGAGGGGCTGAGGGTCTCCTTTCATCCATAGCTAAAGGATTACAACAGGGATTACTTTCTGGATCATTAGTCTACTGCTGTGCAGGAATAAAGAAATCCAGCTGAGCGGACTACTTGGGTCATCGCTCTTTGATTTATGATTCACTCTCTGTTCAGTACAGGTGAGAATACAAGTGCTTAATGTACGCTACTTTCATAGACAAGGAGCTTGATTCTGTAAAGATCAAATGTAACTGGGCATTGCACATTCTGTAACTTTCAGGCTCCAATTAAATGTATTTTCCCAAAGAATGGCTAATTTGAAATTTAATTTCCCTGGCCTTAGCCCATTTGAATAGCTTTTACACATTTACAACATTTTGAAGGGTTCTGGAATCAAATAGAAGGTAATTAGGTTGCTTTTTGGTGGTGGAACAAACAGAACTTCACCTGGTAAAGTCAGAATGACATTTCAATGGGACTTTTTCTTGGCTATTCTCTATAAATATGCAGGATCTGGTTAATAAATAAGTGCACGGACAATAGACAATCTATCTCTGTAATAGGGACTAAACTATATAGATGTTTTATTTTATATTTCTAATTACATTACCACTTAACAATTTCCTGAGAGAAATCTATCAGAAATTCTGCTTCAAAGACATACTGTGTTTTGTACTAATTTTATGTTTGCTGAATGATAAACATCGGTGTAAAAACAGCATGCTACATAATTACAATGCATACAGATTATTAAGTTATTTTTTATTAAAAAGTGAAGAAACCAATGAAGGAGAACTTCTCCTGCCTCAGCTTTACCCTGTAGCTACAACAATAGACAACAGTAGAAATGACTGTGGTTTGAAGGACTTCTACACTGGCTCTGGTCAAATTTAAAGCAGATTTTAGGCTGCTGTAATTGAGGCTATTTGATTACACTTTGTAAGAGATGTGCATTGATAGAGGAGCTCTGGCAGGCTCTGGATCTACAGTCTTCCACATTCAGCCCATGACACATACAGCTTTAAGAGCTTTCTTTTTAGCTAGCACTGCACTAGCTGGGGGCTTCTTTAGGCTGTGGATTTCCCTAAGTAACCACCATTATTCCAGGCTTCTTTGTATTACTGGATATAAACAAAGGAATTTGAAGGAGCATCTCATTGTGACTTATGTGCAGAAAATCACAGTGCCAGTGTGAAAGAAACAATGTTGTGTAGTATTATTCATTGGGGCAGAATCTGCTGCTGAAAATCTAAGAGCAGTCCGAGTCCTTAGTAATTTTTAAGTTAAATGTGATACTTAATTGAAGAATTGTTAAACATTTAGATGTTTTTAACCATTTCTACATCACCATTTTCAGAAGCAGATGCCTAGCCAGGTCTAATTTCCTGAGATTTTCAGCTCAAATATTACAAAAGCCTTCTGGTTTTTAGTGTTTAGATGCATTAGATACGCACTACAAACCTCTTGGAATAATTACCCAGATACGACACAACTAATAGGAAAAAATAATTCATAATTTTATTTTTGCTTTTTGAGCTGTTTCTTCTATTACAGCTTTTCAGAAATGTATTGATTAAAGAATTTTGTCTAGTTGTCATTTTTCCTTTGTGTTCTGCAGCTTAGATACAAGCTTAAGCTGGAATATATTGCTAACATTTTACAGAAGGAAACAAAATAAAACCAAAATAAAAGTAAATGGAAAAAGAACTTATGCTCTGTCTGTACTTGGTAGTGGTAGAAAGTGTTAAGCTCAGCCATTCAAACACACATACAAAATCTTATTTAGATTTCTTAAATATGGTTGCACTGCAACCCAGGCAAATTAATATTTTCAGTCTTGTTTTCCTTTTGCTGGTATTGACTGCCAATTCCAAGAGACTGGATTTTGAAGAGTGTATCAAATAACTTGATTTCACTAGGACACAATTTGTTTAGTTAAGGAACTGCTCATCTACAGTCTAGAAAATATTTAGAGAATGTGTTGCAAGTGAAGTATTTTCCAGATACACCGTCATCTTTCTACTGTGGTGGAGGACCCAGCATGTCTATGGCTTCTCTGAATTATTGCGGATTACGGGAGTAAACACTGCATTCACAGCCTGACAAAGGCACGTGGTACTTCTCTGATGTTGAGCAAATGTGACCCCTTCTCCAGTCATACAATGTACTTACGACTTGGATGGATGACACTGTTATTACTTATGTCAAAAATAATTTTGTGGAGGTGCATATAATTATTATGATTATGATTTCCTGCATTTCCTGACAGTTCATATTCCTGGTTAAATTTCTTTTAGTTATGGAGACTTTCAAAAGATTTCTGTAATCCTATAGACAAAAGCAGCTGGGCCTATAGCTGTACAATGTAATCAAAACAAATTCATAGAGTCTTACATTAAGTACATGATGTATATCTATATATATTAACAAAATACTTTGCAAATTGGATTTTTCTTTTTATTTATTTTTCTTTTAAATAGTTTAAAAATGAAAGGACAGATAAAAGTTTATATAATTCCCTTGCATAACTTCCTTCCTTTCCTTCTTATTCTATCAGGGGTAAACACATAGGAGAAGGACAGCTATTTATACAAGAAGGATAATACTTGTGGGAGACAAGTCTGTAAAAGTTAGCAAAGAATAAATTTAGGTGAGAAACAAGATGAAGTTTCTAGCTACCATAGAGCTGAAAATTCTGGAAGTATGTTCCAAACTGAATTTTAAGCTGGTACTTCATAAATGTAGTAATTCATGAATTTGGTAATTTGATTGGGTTTTCCTGCGGTAATAAGGACATCCATGGGATCTGCGTACTATATTCCAATCCAACATATAAGACAGTCACATTCCAGCAAATAGTAAAGCTGTTCATTATGGATGTCTGTTATTTGGCAATCACTAGCTGAGTTTCATTCTGGCTGTTTTGTTGCGTAGATTTACACATAAAGAGAAACTTAGATGGTTGACAAGATTGCAGCTGCATTGATTTTGCTTTTTTAACACTATAATGAAATGTGGAAATATAAAGAATATCAGGGTTTGGGGTCACAAAATACTTCCAGAGAAAGTGAAATCTTGTACACATAAAAATATCACTCAAAGCTAAGGAAGTTCAGTGTTGCATGATAAATGTAATATCATTGGAAAAATGTGCTTTTCTGTGTGTTTTTTAACTCACTCAATGTACATAACAACACTCACATATATTTTCCTATACACACTTGCGTATATAGCTGGTTTTCTCATTCTTGGCAGGTCTTGGACTTTCCAGTGGAAACAACAAGCACATGAAACCCCTGCAGCATAAAGCATAAACATGGTTAATCTAAACTTTGTTTCCTGCTGACTTCAGGTTCACTATATCTTTGAAATGGGTCAATGTTAAGAAGTCAATGGTAAGAAGCCAAAGAAAGGCCCACATAAGGAGAAAAACTGAACTGAGTCCCATTCAAGACAACAAAACCCACTGTGGATCAAGATCCAAACATACCATTTTGATATGCTGAGAGTCTTCTGTAGAGTGCTATTCATGAAACATTTGCTAAACCATTGTATTGAATTAGTTGTTAAAGAAAACAGATAACCACTTTTACCCACACATTCCACTTCTAATTGCATTCCATGCACATATCACAACTCCACTGCAATCACATCATATATAAATAATACATTGTGCCAATTACCACCTTTAAACTTGAAACTTATGTCATAATATGACATGGTACAAGAAAAATAATATCCAAATAGTATTTTATCATAGCAGTCAGGGTGTTAGGTTAATTGAAGTCCACTTGATAGAACTTTCAAGAGTTTTAATACATTTAATATGAAAGAAAAGAATTATCAGGTGAGTCAGTTGTCTCAAATTATTTCTCATTTACAGTAGTTTAGGTTTTAGGAAATGTTAATTAGTTTAGAATGAAAATTCCTGCCTAAGAGCTAGTTGTTACACACAGCCTCTGGCTGTAGTGAAAGTTCACAATGAGTCCCCACCACAAGATGAAAAATTATTCTGTATCTAAAATGACCTCTTGACCTAGAGAAAAGTCCCAAACACATGTTTCTGGGATGATTCACATGCATAATTCAGAGGTGATTAGTTGTACTGGTTTCCATACTCCTCAAGGAATAGGAAAGAAATAGAGAAATTAAGAGAAGAAATGTAATTAATGAGAAATGAGGACTGTTAAAAAGGTAGGTCTGATTGCAGCAAGCACCTGGGAAATCTATTAAAATCACAATTAACTTGTTATTTCATCCAGTCTGGAAGAGTTCAACTTGTTATAATGACTTGTTATAACAAAAGTGGTTTTATTGGAGGGTTTTAAAGGAAGGTTTTGTTACTTTAAATGTCAAGTTAAGCCCCCAAACTAAAAAAACAAAAAACAAACCAAACCAAAACAAAAATCCCAAAGCCCTTTCCTCAGATGTTTTTCTTAAATTCAATTCCTACTGAATCTGAATCTTTTCAGAGCCCTTCAATATCTGCTAGCACAAAAATGCTGCTCAACCACGCATACAGATGCCTCCCCTCCTGCTTGGCAGGGATTTTCTAGCAGGCAGACCGAGGATAAATATCACCATGGCTTTCCCTTGGGAACATCGCATTAGCATGCATTACAAGAGTTTAATGGAGATTGAGTTGGATCACAAGTGCTGCTTGCCTCCTTGGAGATCATAAAGTACAAGGGTTGTACTCTTTCAAGGTATGGAAGAAATTACTACAACTCTGCACATATAACGTTATCTACTCCTTGATAATTCTTTACAGATACAGCATTTATTGGATAAACTCATCTACAAAATCTTCCATGCAAGAAGGCTTTTGTTAAAGTTTATCCGGAAAGTGGAACATAAAAATAAATAAATAATTTAAAAAAGTAATTAAAAAAAAAAAAAAGGAGCAGCATGTCGTAGTTTCAGCTTTTGGATTTTACAGCCTGCTCTGTATTTAAGTTTGTGTTCAGAAAAAAGCGGAAGGTTGACTTTAGTTTTCTGAAGCCTTTAGCTCCACCTGAGACCTTCCCATCAGTCTCAAAGTACAAGTCAATGATTTTTGTAGCGCGCAAAGAAGATTAAGGAACACATTTCAGTTCCATAGAGAACAGATCTACTTTTGCTTCATTTTGCCTAGAAAGATGGGGAATTAACAAAGCAAAGAAGATACATTAATTTTCTCTTACAACATATAGCATATAATTTGAAGGAACTCTAATATTCTCAATGAAAATCTTTGTTTAAAAGTTTAAAATATATGATGATACCAAAATGCGCTAATGATATTTTACTTTGATAATTCAATGCATCAACCATTCATGCTAACTATAATCATTTATTCAGATTTCACTGTTAGTTTGTATGTAATACAAAGATGTTCTTACCTGCACCATCATACTAGAAGAGGAAAGAGAAAAAGTTTTGATCCATCAAACCACAGAAAAAAAAAATCCCTCCAAGCCTTCTACTTGACATCTGACTCAGTGCTGGAAAGGAAATAAACATGTATTATAGACATTTGGCTAAATAAAGCCACAACTACAGCTGTTATAAAAACTCTGTGGAAACCATGTCTTTGAAAATTGGCAAATCTCTGTGGCCAGAATCCAGGAATTTTGTATTCTCACAAAATGTGCTTACATGATCCCAAAAGTTTCTTAGCTATTTTTGCTTCATACTTTAAGAAAAACTTGAGTCTGAATGCTTTCTCATGAAAAATGTAATAGTCGATCTATTAAAAGGTATTGCTTCTTATTACAAACCTGGCTTCTCTTACCTGCTTAGTGTGTTTGGTTGCAACAGCTGTGCTACCAAGATTCTGCAGATAGATTAACCAATGTGGCATTAAAAGTCAAGATTGAAAATCAAGTATTTTGTAAGATGCCTGTGGGCCAAACCTAAGATATTTACATAGTTGAACTTCTGCAAAGTAGGACCAGGAACTTACAGAATGAAATACAGAGTGTAATGATTGCTAAGCTGTGCCCTTTCAGGTGTTATATAACTGTAGTTCAGAATGTATTTTATAGAAGTATCTTCACTTGGTCATGTTCCTAGAAGGAGTATGATGGTTCTGAATACTGTTCTGCTGTCTGAACACATTTTTAGCTCAGCAGCTGCTACAAAGGCAGGTTGTTGATGCACAGCGTTAATTGGTAAGTACTGGTGAAGAATACAGAAGGAAAAATAAGCTTGCATGAGCTGCCTAAAAAGGCTGCATTTGCTTCTTGATGTGAGGGGGATTAAATAAGCAATTCTAGTAACGAAGGTGTGAGATGACTTAGAAACCATATCTTTTACAGTTTATAGTCTAAAACAACTGTTTCCGACTGTGTCTGATTAGCTTTCCTTCCAATTGTTGCCTTGCCACAGGAGACTTTCTAGCATGCATTCCATCTTTTTTTTTTTTTTTTAAATATGTCCCAATATATTACTGCAATCAAAACTTTGGTATTCCAGTTTTATGCTATTTTAATACCAATGATTCCATGGGAATTATACCTGTGTGAAACTGCAGTTGTGTACTGGTGAGCTAAGCAAACCATAGCCAAATTTTGAATTTATACTGTATGCACTTCGTGACCAGAAGTAATGGATTAGACCCTTGGCATAGCTTCCAGAGCGCCAGGACTTTTTATCTAACCAATTTCTTATAAAGCTTGAAATACTTTTTTATTAGTCTTACTTGAAAAATTGCAGGTATCAAGGGGCTGATGGAAAAGTTCAACTCCTTTTCCTAGCAGTCTTATACTGTTTTGCTGTGGGTTTTTTTCCAGGGCAAGGCAGCAAATTACAGTGAAAAGTGTCCACTTTTAAAGGACAAAACACTAATATATATACTTGAAATAATGATAATCATGTGTATGTTTCTGGTATCACAAATATAAAATGGTGTTGCAGACATATAATGGGATCAAGCTTTTTAATGCAGAGTCAGCTGGGGAAAGAGTCAGGGCACTTTCTACCTCTCCAACATCTGTCCCATAGTTTAGAATAAGTAAACTTACAATGTTGTAAAAAAAATGGTTAAATTATTAATTACTAATTGCTTTTATACATTCAGCATGCTGCTGGTGTTTACACTAAGTGAAAGGTATATTAGGAAGTCAAAACACAGAGGTAGCACTATTGGTAGCTGAACTCTGATATTTTATTTGATATGGGAAATCTGTGCCAGTTGCAACTGCGAAAAAAGAATATATTTTAGTACATTTAAATATTTTTCTTCTCTTGCTGTTTCATAAGAACTGAGATAAAGTTAAGTGTATAAATCCCTTCTGGAATTTGTATTTGATATAGGATTTTTGTGTATATGTCTTGGGTGGGTGGAATTTTTGTGTTTTAATATAAAGATGTTTATTACCTTAGTATAAAAGTAACCTTCCATTCATATAATCATAGAATTATAGGACGGTTTGGGTTGGAAGGAACCTTTAAAGATCATCTACTTCAATCCTTCTGCTTATTTATTCCTAGAATAAAAGGTTTCATAAGGTCATACTTTTGCTTAGTTATAAAATGAAGAATGGTTTGAATGTTTGGCTTCTGTACCACAGCAGAATCCTGAAGAGGTGTTACTATACCATCTTACATAAATTGTGAGATACGCAAATATATTTTGCTCTGACTCATGGTCAGTTGTAACAAAAACCAAAACCGGTCTGTTGTAATCCTATTTCACATCATTAGACATCCATTTTGTAACTGTAAATCCACTAATATCTTCTCTGTCATGAGCTCTACTTGTTCAGAAAAGCTAGGAGAAATATTTGCATGGAAATATGATTTCCCTTTAAGCAGGTGTTACCTGCTAGACATTATAACAGCATGGAAGTGAATCTTATCAGACTTTATGCAATGGTATTATTAATTCCAGTTGCCAGAAAACAACGTAAGAAGACATGACCCAAACATGAGAGATTTTTCTTGAAAGAAATCTGTTTATCAGAATGTTGGCTGAGCACATCATATATATAGGCACATAAACAAGGAAACGAATTACTATGTATAGTGTATCTTAATCACAAACCAGTGAGCCTTATTTCATAAAAGACAAAACTGCAATTTGATTCCTTCAAAAGAGAAGAAATCTCAATCAAACACTATTGTTTGTGGTGACTGGTGGCACTTACAACAAAAGACTAGTGAGCCTGATATAAACTGGTTCTTCGGCTGATCACATGTTGCAAGGAGATGTGCTCATCGCCAAGGCAGGGGCAGGGGTAAGGCATCTTTAATGCAACCTGACAGGGCTGAGTGTCTATAGCATTACTGACATCCTATCCTCAGCAGTACAGTATCTCAACAACCTGTAATCCTGGTGAGTGTGTTCGGCAGGGTGTGCTTTTATAATTTTCTACAGATATTTACATATGCTTTTGAAAAACAGAGAAGTGTGATACAGCAACAAAATCAAGACACAAAGGCTGTCTGGGTTAGCCATACAATAAATCAGAGGTCCTTCTCATACACCTTCATGATAGATACTCCTCACCATTAATCTGAAAAAAATGACAGATCATTACAGTAACAATAATCATTGCATTTATTTTATAACATTTAGTTACACTAGCTGATAACAATGATTGATAACAATACTGCTAGATTCTCAATAAAAATAAAGTTCTGTTGAAAAGATTAACATCTGTTCCAGAAGAAGCCAAAGTATAGCTCATAAGTCATCTGCAGATCCCGAACAATGACAGCCTGAGTCCTGCGCTCTGGTTTATCACAGGGAAGGAGCTGTGGTGAGAGAGCTGCAGTGCAACTGGGTCCCTCCCTGGGGAGGATGGAGAAGGGCAACAGATGCAGAGGTTCACCTGAAGCCAGGGAGCCACAGATGATGATGCTGTCCCCACGGTGTGTTGAAGGTACTTTCTTTTCAACTTTCCGAGGTCAGTGTTATAAGCCTGATGACTCTCAAGTGACTTGCAATGTCAAGATAGTTGATCATCATGCTCCATTTTCCCAGCAAAGCACTCCTATTGCTGAACAACACCAACCATTGTGTGCCATTTTATTGCAGCACATAAGTGCCAATCGGATTTTTTTCTGCCAGTGGTTTAACATTTACTTTGAGTGTCATATGCTGTATGACTGATAATATTAATTAAAAACAAACAAGGAAATTATCAATAGACACTGAAAGTTTCATGCAAGATGATGCTTTTGCTGAAAACAAGCTAAAATAAACAGTGTCTTACACTTTACATCGTAGCAGGGAAAAACAAGGGACTGGATATAGCGAGTATAAAATATTTTAAGTTTAAAATGGTCAAAGGCAAGAATAATTATATACATATATTGTGTATAATTATTATGTATTACATATAATTATTTGTACAATATAGAAAGTAAACGTAAAATTAATAAATATTGCATAAATCTTATATGAGTATTTAAAAGACTAATTATAAGGCAGTTAACACTGGATGAAATAGATACAAGACTGGCAATTACTGAGCTCACTGTATTAATTCACTAATTGTTAAATTTAGGCCTAAGTCCCAAAACCTCATTGATATCTGAGCCAGAAATTATGCGTAAGATGGTAGTCATTTAAAAAAAAAAAGACAGAAAGAAAGAGAGCCATTTCCACTCTTGCCTGACCCTGAAGACACCTAAAGACATCTAAAGTAATTAAGATTTTTACATTTCCTTAGTTGTCTTAAGTTATACTGCTGGAAGAGTCCAGAAGGCCCTTGAGTTGCAACAGATTTGATGCTTATGTCTCATCAATATCCACAGAGCAGATTCCAGTGTTTCTGCCTTTTCCATCTGGATGTGTTGAGCTGGAGCTGTTCTCTGAACTCACCCATATATCAGCATCCCAGTTTTCTTCCTACATCCACAAGAAGTGGTGGAATTCCCCTTTGCCAACAACCTAGGAATGTGAGCACTAAGGGGACCTCAGCTACTGCCAGAGCAGATTCGGGCTCAGCTTTCTATCAAGTTATGGTAACCAGAGGGATGTACATGTTCAGGCAATGGCCAGGGAAAAAGAACGTGCTTGAGTCCTCCTTTTGAAAATGCTTTGTTATAAATGGGCTAATAAAAACTTCATGATGCCAGAGAAACCACAAAGATGAATGAGGATGGGAAGAACATGGATTCTGGGTACTGTTACAAAGACTTCATATTTATTTCATGTGTTTTGAATTAAAATACAGACTCAGTTTTGTAAGAAAGTAATTGCACAGGCATCTACATTCTGGAATATAAGAAAAACAAAGAAAATAAATCCTGGTAGTGTTCAGAAAAGTGTTTTAGCCCTTGAGAAACCCCCTGAATTGGGACGGTCTAGATTAGGAAATGCCTTGGTTGGCAAGCACAGGTTTTGCAGATGCTCTGTTGAGAGTCTTACTGTGTACAGGGAGCACCAACACTCACCGCTGGCAATTTTTGAAAGTCCAGTTCCTTGTAAAGGTGCTGGAAGCCCTCTTTTTTTCAGCCAAAGAGCAACAGTGGAGGCAGAAGTCTTTCAGTACCTATCCAGCAGCGTGCCTCCCACAAGAAGGCTTTATTGAAAGCAGAATAACTTTAGTTTTCTGTGTCTGCTCGTAACTCTAGCACTTCTAGAGAGTATTAGGAGCAAGAATTTAACACAAGTGTGACAGGTACTTCTTCTGAAGTCTGAAGGCCAAAACTGTGGCCATCAAAACACCTTCAGCACTCTGTTGGGTGGCCATTATATGCCAATAACTTTTGGCCAGTCTGGATGTGAGTTAGTCTCAAACTGCAAATCCAAGCACAACTGCACAATTTCCTACATTTTAAATCTGGAAGCAGTGAAAACTGTACTGAACAACCTTGTCTGAAAAAGTAGTAAGAAGGCCTTAACTGACGTGAGGTTTTGTTGAGAAGTTTGAAATTCACTTCTCATAAGATTTGCCTGTGTGGGAGTTGGACTTTTTTTTTGGTCACCACCTCAGTGATGAATAATATGTTACTTATTAAAAGAAAATCTCTGATGACTATTGAGATCTCTGAAAGGAACAGCCACTTTTTGTCAGAACTGGTTTAGACATGATACATAAAAATAGAGTGGGAAAAAAAAATCTTCAGTCAAAACCTCTCTTCCTCTGGGCAGGTATGGGTATAAAACCTATTAGCTGACATGTAAACTACTAACAGAAGACAGAAAATTCTATACACTATGAATCTTGTGATTATTAACCTTTTGGATAGTCATTGTTTCTCAAATCTAATCACATTTCATATTGATATTGTAGTGCATAGGTAAGGAGCTCGGAACACTTTAAAGATGTTAATTAAAGCTCATCCACAACACTCCTGGGAAGCAGAGCTAGAATCATTAAAATCATCTGACAGGGGAGGAAGAACTAAGCAGTAGAGTACGTAAGTGACATATCTAACATCCCACAAAGCCAGAAATTGAATCCATTATCCCCAGTTGTCAATTCATCGTTGTAGCTGCTAGGAAGCAGACTTTTACATTCAGAACATGTTAAAAGATCAAAAATGTCCACAGAAAAACCCAGCCCCCTTCCTTACTGCTTAAAGTAGAGTTACAAGCGGACAGGTCCTGCAGAGCAGTGTGTGGTGTCAACACACCAGAGGTGTCCTGTGACCCGGCCCCACTCCGCTGGCTGGAACAAAAGATAAAAGCAAGCTGCAGAGTGCAGATTCCTCAGAGTAAGTGGTTGCAGCGTGACTTGAAATGCAAGGCACCATCCACTTATTAAAATACTGAATTAGCAACCAATCTGTAAGGGCAGTTCACTTGCTGCTCACACATTATGTGTACATTGAGGGACCATGGACTGCTTGCTGTGTCTAAAGATGATTTGCAACTGTTACAGAAAACACCTGACACTGATAATCTCAGAGTGGAACAGATTGAACACTCATCTAATCAAAGATCAATGGATTAAAATATGAAGCGTACATGATATTCAGAATTAAAAATGAAATTCCTCAACAATAAGTTTTGGATATTTCAATTTCCTTGAAAAACCTAGCAAGTTTTGATTTGTTTTCTGTTCAAAACTACACTTTTGATAAACAAGGTTCAAATGCCTGCAATCAGAAGAGATTAACAGTGTACCAGATATGTCTTTTAAAAACTAAAACCAGATTCACTTTTCAGAATTTCATTTCAGAATAGTATTCTGAATAAAATCTTTATTTTGTTTTTTTTTTAATTGTTGCATTTTAAATGAAAATAGTTTTCCAGTAAACCACAAAGATCTACACAGCATTTCAGTCTTTTAAAACTCATTTGTAACACACATTTTTCATTATCACATAGACTGTGTTTTTATAATAATTTTTAAAAATACTTCTTTTTTAATTTTAAATACTTTTAATATTTTTTCCTCAAAAAAGGCAATGGTTCAATAGCAATTTTTTTCTTAATTAGGATTTTTTACTAGTGCTTCTGAGACACAAAAGCAGACTGAATTCTGTCAGTTCTAACTGGAACCATCCTTACAAGTGTAAGAAAGTCTGAAGCTATTTGTAACAGAGATATTAAAGTTTTCCTTGGCTTTTATCTTTCCCTTTGCCATTTCTGTTTGAAACTGCTTTTTGGTGTAATAGTTTTGTGGAAAAGGGGCCTCCTGTGCAGACTTTTTCCCCTTGTTGTCTGTTATGAAATATAAGTGAAGTTAAAGCGTTATGCATTACAGACCAGGTTTAACAATGTTTTGTTATTTTTATTTCTGTTGACAGAAATACCCATGTATCTTTCTTTTTATGTATTCATAAGATCCGTTAGTAATATAAATATTTTAGTGATAATTTCTGTGCTACTATTTCATTGTCAAACATATAAACGAACTCTAAACATCCAATGAACCTTGGCTTTTTACTAACCAAAGAAAACCACTTTACAGGTTTCTTCAGCACAGTTGTTTCCAGCAAATTATAGGGTGCCGTAGATGAGGAAGCAGAAAAACTAAAAGTTTAGGAGTAATGTTGAAAATAAAATACATGTTTGTGAGCTATTCAGAAAACACACCTGCTTCACTAAAAGAGTATGGCACAATGCAGTATCTATGTGTGCTAACATAAAGAGATTAGTAGACGATAGTTTCCCCACAGTTTCTTTCTGTAAGTCAATGCAGTCCCCTCTGCTGAATGCATTGTGCAGTATATAACTCCTGTTAGCTGGGAAACCACACGCTGCTTTTAACTTTCTCCCCTTAGCTGTTCTTCCTGGGTTTGATTTATTAGAAAAAAAGTAATATTCCCCATAGGATGGATCAAATGAGCAAAGCTAGAATAGGCTGAAGAAGACAGCAAATGTTAACTCATTCATTCGAAAGAGCTAAAAAGATACAAATTACATTTGAAATCAGTGTAGCAGAATATCAGCGAATTAGCTTCTGTCATAATTCTACAACAAACAACTCAGATACATTTCATCAAAGTATAAGATACTAGCAAACCAACTTTAACAGTAGCAAACATCTGAGACTGTACCAAGTGCAAATTACTTTGGAAAACACCATAGTGACGATTTCAAATAAATGCTTACTGTTATCTCATTCATTCATCAACATATAACTCACCTCACTGAGCCTCATAACAGAGGCTCTCCCTTATGTCCCACTGAGACAATAAATAAATAAATCGTCAAATAAATAGGCTTTAATATCATGGCTGACCCGATTTGGTTCTTGAATCTCTGTGCTCTTGAATTCTAAATATATTATGCTTTCTTAGTTCTTAGGAGCTGGAAATCTCTACATCTTTCTACATATTGCTAGGTTAAAAAAAAAATAAAATAACTGGGATGCAATTTATCCGTATCTGGTTCTATGTGAACTTTTATCAGCTCTAATTGCCTTTCTGCTTTGATGTACTCATAAAGTCTTTCAACGCTTCCATTCCCTTCCCTCCCACTTGGGAAAATATCCCAATCCTCAGAATCTGACCTTTGGCTTATTTCATGAAGACGAAAGCAGAGAATTTATTCAGGCTCAGAGCAATACTAACGTCATTAACTAACTTCCCACTTTCTGTATATCCCTCAGTGGCTTCACAGAATACTTGATTGGTTTTTCGCTTGTGTATTTAAATGACATAAGACCAGATTTTTGCTACTGAAGTATCTATTTCCTTTGATTATTGTATCGCATTTGTAGCTTTACCTTTTGGTCATATTTTTTAAATTCTAAATTTTTAAATGGTATTTTGTTTATCTGGCACTCTGCTTTCCAGACCAATATTGACCATTTCCAGCCCTCCTTCCGCTTCTGTTTCCAGTCCAGTTCTCCTTCCTCTTCAGCAGCTGTGGCAAAATTGTGTCCCTCTGAAGTTAGTGTGAGTTTTGGATACTGATGCTAACAGCACCAGGAAGGTGCCTTGTATGGCCCTGAGAAGGTGCCTCACCTGAATGTGGCACTTCTGAGAAAATAAATTTCATTCTACCACCTCTTACATCCTTGGGCTTCCCAGCAGTATTTTTGCTAGGTTTCCCAGAGATAGTGTGACCCAAGTACTGTAGTGTCTTCTAAATGTCTTCTATGCCAATGTAAGCAAAAATCTTGGGCAATATGAACTCTCAGAGTCAAACTGGAACCCTGCAAGCTGCTTCACGTAGGCTGGCAAACAACAACAGTAGTTTCTATGATTCTAAGACTCCCTGCAATGGGAACTGGCCTCCATTTGACACCCATTGCTATAAACTCTCTGTTGTGGTCAGGTTTAGTCTTTTTTGATTTTTCTTTCTATAACCATTCTCGTAGTTCACCTGTTATGCCTGGCTTCCACTTTTTTTTTTTAAATTTTCATCCACATTTTGTTTAATGAACTTTTCACTGTGCAAATGATGTGCCCTTCCACAAAATATTGTGATTTCCCTGTCTGAGGCAGGGTACAGGGTAAAGCAGGAAAACCTTCACCCTCTGCCAGGTCTGCAGACACGTTTAGTTCTTTCTACAATGTCCGTGAGGATTGACCCATGGGATAAAGATGAGGGGGTTTCTTTCTTAAAGTGCTCCAACAGTTTTCTCTCCTTTATATTTGATTTTTTTGGCTTTGTTAGTATGGATCAGACAACTGGTTTTCTTCCAAAAGCCCAGGTAGTAACTACACAGTGGGACGGTATGAGAAGGGTCCTGTCTTAGGACCGGGTCTGACTGAAGGAGGAGTTGATTACATCAATACCATCCCTGACTGATATTTGACTAACCAATGCCTTAAAAGTTCCAGTGATGGGGATTCCACAGCTTCCCTGGGCTGTGTCTGCTGTCACTTGAACTATCCTAATGGGCTGTTTCCCTGATATCCAATCTAAGCATTTTTCGCTGCAATTGAAGTATACTTTCTCATACCCTTCTCAGTAGATGTGGACAACAAATTGTTGCAGTATTATTTGACTTTTTTCAAAATCAGCATTTATATCTTACAGATTTTATTTCATAAATAAGTAGTATGTCAGCCTTCAGTTTTCTCTATAGCAGATCTTCCTGTTTTTCTGTGGCAATTATATTTTCAATATGTCTAGCCATTCTTTTTGCTCTGGATTTTGTTTTGTGGAGATTACAACTTTGATGTATCTTTCTTGAAGTACAGAAAAAATAATCCATGTGAATTTTGGTAGATTTAAAAGACTACTTCATGCATTTTTCATGTTGTATATTTTTACACTTATAATTTACTCCTTCTTATACATCTTAATATCATGTGTTCTTTAAATGAAATCATTGTAATATCCAGAGATTTTCTGTATAACTGCTGCTTAATCTACTGACCCCCGTGAAGGTGCTGGAGCTGACTATTCCTATTTAATGTATAGTGTTTGTACTTGTTCTGACATTACTTGCTCTTAATGTCAAAGTTTTCCTCTAATCTGCCAAGCTCATTTTTCATTCTATTTTTCTTTTCCTTCCAAAGTGCTTGCAGCCCCTTTACCTCTAATCCTATCTGCAATTAATAAGATTTTCTGTTCTGTCCTTTCAGTCAATAAGGAAAATATCCCACCCAGTGTAGCTCTCCAATTAACAGTGGCATACTGACAATGCTACATCAGATATGTTTTTCCCCTATGTGCATGGAACTTTCCTGCTTCCAATGCTTTTGTCCAGACTTGTATGTCCACAGTTTGCTTACAAGACTGTCATGGGAGGTGATGTCAGTCTTACCAAAGTCAACAACTAGGGCTTTCCATATACCTCTTCCAGGTTCTCTGCCATCCAGAACTTTCTAATCCTCACAGCAGATAAACACATCTGTAAGCAACATTTCTTCTTATCCCTACTCATATTTCCCTTAAATAAATGATACCTACAAAATAAATGAGTATATGCAAATATTCTAGCATCAGAACACTGTTCTCTATGTCATGCAATGCCTAATTCTTATTTTGATCAAAAACATTTAGTTCCTCTTTTGTCCTCCATTGCTTTTTCTGTCGATTCTTGCTTTGATCCCAATATGAATAATTATGTCCCCTCCTCAATTTTAGTACATTTTTATGTCCATATTGCTTATACCTAGCCTAATGTTTCTAGTTTGAATAAAAGGATTTCAAACCCTGACATTGAGGCCTACACCACTTTCAGAATTCAAGAGTATCTTCTCAACAGGAGTCCCAAATCCTGCTGGCCTTTATGTGTTTTTGACCATATTTACATGTCTAACACGGAAATTCTCAGTATGACTTGAAAAAGTTGAGAGTAGTTTAACCTGTGATATAAGAAATAAGTGAACCAATGTGTTCTGGAGACCAGGCATAACCATCCAACACAACAGTTTTCAGACTGTTCTCTGCTCATATCTTCAGAGTATCCAGTAAACACAGAAAAAGATTACATTTCCCACAGTGGTTTTCCTTCTACATTAACTTTTCCTAATGACTCTGTAATGATTGTATGAAATTACCGTCCTGCAGGTGGTTTAAAGGCAATTTCTTTATATCATTTTAATGGTTCAGAACAGATGTGCTTGCTAATCATCTTGGCAGCTAGGTGCTGCTGTGATGTCTGTACATGACAGTGCTTTTGACCATGGTCTACTCTCCATTTCCAATTAACTCTGTGGGAACTTTTTTACTTAAGTGTGAGCAAGATCAGGTCTTCTGCTGTTTAAGTGGCTTGAGAGAAGTGTGAATACTTTTTCACTGACAAAAATCAAAAGAGGAATGAGTAAGCGTCCATCCCATCATTGGTATCATTAGGAGATTGCCTTAATTTGGCAAGATAATAGTTTCTAACTTTTGAATGAGGGATAGTATTTGTTATTGCAAGGTGGAGATAATGTATGTTATTTCTTTAATAGTTTTAAACTGTAGAAGGAAAAAACAACGGTGGCAGAATTTGGGCATAATCAGACAGTTACATGTAAGTTGTTTTACGTGGCTTACATGTTACTTGGTTCAAACAGGGAAAGATATTTTCAATGAACTTGATGCTATCCATGCTTCCCCACGTGATTCTTCCCAGACCATTACAACTTGGCAAGGAGTATGTAAATGGAGCTACAGCTATTACAGTAAGAGAAAAAAAAAAGCAGCTGAACACCACACTTGATTTTCTGAGGGATAGGAAACAGAAAAATCAATCTAAAGGACTAGACTTCCAAATGTTTTTGATTACAATTTTAATTATTTGTTATAAATGTTAAAGGTATTTTTCCTGAAAAGTCAAAGTTCCAAGATTGGAGTTATTGTGGCAGATTTATGCTGCAGTGGCCTGTGTGTCAGAGACAGCAGATCAGCAGGCTGAAGTCTGTTCTTTATAGTGGCAGTTCCATCCAGCCCAGGTCACCCTTTCCCACCGTGCTCTGGTTGAACATCAGATCCTGGTTTGGGGAAGAACAGTTCTGGAGGTTGTTGCTCTCCTTCTGCATTCTGCTATTGGCAAAATTTTGGGGTTCAAACGTTTGGCCTTTACAAAAATAAAAGCAATAATGCTTTACATAAATATTTTAAGTGGGAGTCTGAAGGAAATTTTAAAATATTTTCAGAATTTGTAAGGTAGGTTTGAATTAATAGTAATGCCTGTGCTAGGCTCAACGATATATGATGTACCATTCATTGAGGTCTTAATGCAAGAGCTTTTCAGATTACAATGTTAATTCATGTACTGAAGTCAACACTGGAAATACATGAGCCTTCTTCCAGTACTTTTTAATCAACAGTTATTTCCAAACAATTAAATAAATGACAAACACTATCTTATTTAATTTCTGTGATTCTATTCAAAAAGCAGCTACATTCAAGTCTTCATCACTTCCTAATACCATAACAACAAAGTTTTTAACGCAAACCAGCCATAGATATTCCAGAAGACTCAAAACAAAGATGAATTAGACTAAAGATTGAAAAAAATCATGTGAATGATGTTAAAGTCAAGTGTCTGGTCTATGGGCTGGTTACACTTCATTACTGCTACTGTTACCACTGCTACTGAGAAGGTGCACAGTCCACTATAACATACCTATTAAAACAGTGGTCTTCAAAGAGTGTGTGTGGGTGCATACCACCCAGGCGGTGTGCAAGACTATCCATTGGGGTGCAGAAAGAAAACATTTTCTGTGCCACTAATAAGTAAGATAGAGGATTCTAAAAATTAAAAATAGTGTTTATTTCATCTTTATCTCATCCTTTTAAAAATTCTTTTTCTTGTGTATGATTTATAAACTTTGTCAAATATAGTGCAGTTGTACTTGAATATAATTTATAAATAAATGTAGATATATTGGGATTGCATACTCAAAAGTTTTTTTCCTCAATCAAAGAATTTTGAAAACCATTGTAATAAAGGACTGTTATGAACTCCAGCCATAGGAATGTAAAGAATATTCATTGAACAATTCATTCAACAAAAGAGTCACAGTAAATCCATACCAGGCTTGTCCCCTGCAGCAGGAAATGCACTTTTGTTTTCTTACTAATTCAGTGCTTGTCTCTACAGAAAAAATTAGAAAAGAGAATCACAGGCAAGGGAGTGGTTAGGTTTTGCTTGAAAAGTCATTTACTGACCCAACCATTACGTTTTAAATGTTTATTCTACCTCAAACCCACCACTCAGACATATTCAGCCCTGTCCAGCCCTTCACCCTCAATGTGGGAGACTTCAAAACTGGAAATTTTTGTTTACCAATTAATATTAAGTCCTGAGGAGTTGTTTCAGCCTGACACAAATAGCACGAGTTCTCTTCTTTCCCTCTGCTGCTGTGGACCTCCTGGGCACTGGCTCAGGCACAGCCAGCCTTTGCTTAGTGAGGGGTAGAACTGTCTGGAAGAGGTTTGTATGGACCTGTGCTATAAGAAAACAGCATTCATGGTGCTTTGCATTCATTGGTAATAAAGATAATAATTTTAACTGCCCCTTGTTGTGCTGTATCTTCTATAATAAAACATGTTATAGTAGAAGAGAATGAGAAAAAATCCTTGGCTAACATAAGTAGGTATATCCGAGTGTAGGGCAGAGGAAGCATTGAGAAAGGTTGATGGAAGGAACAAAAACTGAACTGAGTTGTTACTCAGTACTTAGATGTTTAAACTCTGGTTTCCATACGAGACGTACACTGAGTATTTCAAGATTTGTGTTCCCTTGTCTGAAAGACTGATTTCTCTCCCCACTGTCCCCCCTGCACTCCCCATCTGTTTGCAACTTCCTTCACTACTGTCTCGGCTGTTGGAAACAAGCACTCTAGCTGCAGTTTCTGACCTTGGCAACTACACCAAGATATGCAGGAAAAGAACTGTTAAGATTACGAGCCTTGTTTGATCTCAGGCTTCAATGATTTAAAGGTGACAGCTAATCTCACTCCTGTCAGATGAGGACTCTGAGGGTTTCCAAAAGGACACAGACACCCAGATTTGTCATTCACATGAGCTTAGGCTGTATTATGCAGCTTTTTTGACCACCGTCTATTCGCTAAGTCCTTTAGAAATCCTACTAAAACTACAGAAATGCAATGTCCTCTTTAAATCATTGGCATCAGAAAACTAAAGGACAAGCATTAAGCTTGGACATCTACCTGACTGTTGTTAGTGTTTTGTTTTCTTTCAAGAGATGGGAAAATGTATTCCTTGAAAGGTTATTATTGTAACTATTGCTTTTGGTAAAGGAGTTTCAGAAGTGGAAAACATTTCAGTGAACTTAATAAACTCTTTAAATTTCTGGATTGTTTCACGGATTCTGAATGAGAGATTGTGCATCTACCATATGATGCTAGACAATATCCTTCTTCAATTAGACCTAAAAAAAAAAAATATTGCTCACAAACTACACAACTCCTCTGAAGCAGAAAAATAAAAAATTAAAAAGCAATAATTCTAAACTTAGCACTGTGAAGTTAAAAGACAAAACTGTGATGACCTTAAGCAAAGGAAAGGTGTTTAATGAAGTAGGATATATGTGTAGGAGGGGATTAATTGTAAATTCAGTGTTTGGCTTAGTTGGATTTGAAGATTGGTTTTTGTCAGACATTCATACAAAAGAATTCCTATCAGAAATTTATATTCATAGTGGATGAATTAGTTTGATGTAAATTCTCAGCCTGGAAATGTCACTGAAAAATAAAATAATCCAACACCGTGATGTAATGTTATCAATCTGATCAAGAAGGACAACACAAGAAATTGTTAATCATAGAATCATGGAATCATTTAGCTTGGAAAAGACCTTTGATATCATTGAGTCCAAACAGAAACCTAACACTGCCACGTCCACCGCTAGACCATGTCCCTAAGCACCACATCTACACATCCTATAAAGATCTCCAAGGACAGTGATCAACCACTTCCCTGGGCAGCCTGTTCCAATGCCTGACAACACTCTTGAGGATTTTTTCCTAATATCCAGTCCTAATATCCTGGAACAACTTGAGGCCATTTCCTCTTGTCCCATCACTTGCTGCTTTGGGGAAGAGACCGACACCCACCTCACTACAGCTTTCTGTCAGGTAATTGTAGACAGTGATATGGTCTCCCCTGAGCCTACTTTTCTCCAGGCTAAACGACCCCCATTCCCTCAGCCGCTCCCCATCAGACTTGTGCTCCAGACCCTTCCCCAGCTCCGTTGCCCGTCTCTGGACACGCTCCAGCACCTCAGTGTCTGCCTTGCAGTGAGGGCCCCAACCTGAACACAGGGTTCCAGGTGCGGCCTCACCGGTGCCGGGTACAGGGGGGCGATCACTGCCCTCGTCCTGCTGGCCACACTGCTTCTGACACCAGCCAGGATGCCGTTGGCCGCCTTGGCCACCTGGGCACACTGCTGGCTCATGCTCATGGCTGTCACCCAGCACCCCCAGGCCCTTTCCCACCAGGCCCTTTCCAGCCGCTCTGCCCCAGCCTGTAGCGCTGTGTGGGGCTGGTGTGACCCAGGTGCAGGACCTAGTACTTACTCTTGTTGAACCTCATTCAGCTGGCCTCAGCCTACTGATCCAGATCCCTCTGCAGACCCTTCCTAGCCTCCAGCAGATCAACACTCCTGCCCAGGTTGGTGCCATCTGCAAACTTACTGAGGGTGCACTTGATCTCCTTATCCAGAGCTTTGATAAAGATATTAAACAGAACTGGTCCTGAGATTCAGATGCTGAGGTTCATGAAATCTGTTGACTCCTTTGTAGGAGAAATGAAAAGAAGCAGGAAAGTGACAGAATAAAAGAGGATTGTGAGGATGCAGACATAGATACAGGAAAAGAAGCAAATAGAAGTATCACAAACAGGGTGGGGGAGAGTTTGAGCATAAGCAAAAAAATTAGAAGAATGAAATCAGATTAAATACCAGGAAGAAAGAGAAAAGACCAAAGGAAGTTGCCTATACTAGAAAAGGATAGAGTCTGGTAAAAAGCAGAAGACACTAAATATGAGCAGCCATATGAGGTGGAAGAGCCATATACCTGATGAAATATTTGCATGATAATGTCAGTAGGGGAACTCTGATTTAAACAAGAGGAATGTGATTTTCAGTTGCAATTTGAGTTAAGATGGACAGCAAACATTGCAATACACCCTATCAATTAGTTGTCAATGGCTCACCTCTCACAGTGTCTGTTACAGGTTGCAAGTTCTCCCACTTAGCTACATTGGGTACCAGTTGTTGTAGTCAGAGTCCAACTCAGTCAGCCTCACATGGAGCACCAATTGTTGCAGTACAAACAAACTATCAGGCTGTAACAAGGCTTTACTGTTGGTCAGATTCTACTGTCTGTGCTGTAGTTCCTTCCTCCAGAGGTCAGGACACACTGCTCCTCCCCCATCTGACCACCTAGCCTTCAATCCACAGTGCTATTTAACTACTTAGCAGGAACGAGTTACAGCTGCACATCATCCATGTCAATCAACCCACTACCTTCATTCCTCTACAGCTGGCAACAGATCAGACACTGGTGCTCTGTGCAGACTGGTACAATGGTAAAAGTCCCTGCAGTGTGCCTTGCTGAAAGGAGAAAATGGCTGGTGTGGTGCTGGTCAGGTGAACCTCCTGAGATGCCTGCTCAGTCACCAGGCCTTGCACACAGCCAGCTGGCATGAGTCATTAATAATTGCAGTTTTCTTCCTTTTCAGAGCTAAGATTGTGGTTCTGTAGTTAGGAATGAGACTTGTGACTACACCACCTCCAGGTTCGATTATTGCAAAGCTTCTTATTAGATATGCCCTAGCCACCTCCTGCAGCTACAGAGCACAGCTGTCCACAGCTGAGCTGCATTTCCAGACCAGCAAAAAACATCTTTGTGAGAATACCAGTTAGGCTGCACTTGGTCCTTTGCCTCCCCTGACAGTCTAAAAGTCACCCAAGGAGATGAAGATTATGGAAGCTTTACTGAAAATACAGTTCTGAAAGGCAAGGCTTTCTGAGGATAAAATATACATTTTTTTGTAACAAATATGCCATTTTCCATCTCTTTTCATGCTATCTGTGCATCATACCTGTATCCCATGCCATGGACTAGAGAATAGAATGGGTCTTGTTTTGAGCTAAAACAGCTGACTTTACTGCACCCCACCTGAGGTCACTGACTGACTTTGCACCTCCCTCAGCTTACTCCTTGCATGGAACTGATAAAGGTAAAGCACAGCACAGGCATTTTTTATGGTCCTAAGCTGGAAAATACACCATAACATATTTGTTTTAGACTTACTATGCTATTGTAGTGAACTATAATGGCCAAAGCAGGAACAGAGCTGGTGCTAGAACCCCTGCATCTGTATTCAGGTGAGAATGTCACATATAATGTGACAAATTAGCTAACACTCATATCTCTCTTCAGCAGAGAATTAAACTGACCCATGTGTTCACTTTTTTCCTTGGGAGGTCTCCTAGAACTCAACCTCAATCTCAGCACTCAATTACTTGTGCATTTTATATAGTCTGCACTGAGGTCCTTAATTCTGTTTCCATATCATATTAAAACTATTCTGCACTACTTAAAGGTCTTAGTAGACTTAAAGTCTACTTGTGATGATACCACTTCAATCATTCTGGGAAAGGTTGGTTGAGTTATAAAAAAACAATTATAAATGATTGAAGGGTAAACAAAACATTGGTCCAGAAAATATTTTTGATGTAATTTTTGTCTCCTAAAACTACTTCTATTCCTACGTTATAGTTTGTTTCATAAATCACAAGATGAAGTTGCTAGAAAATGTAACATATTTTCCAAAGATGTAGATGAAAATAGATGCAATGTTAGTAAAAAGTCAACCGAAAACAGCAAGATCTTTAAAATCACAACCACACTTGACTGAACAGTTACAAGTGTCATTTTAGTCACCCTAAAGCTTCTTATTTCAAAGCTGCAAAATAGACATATTGACAGTTGCACTGGAATGAACTTTAAAGATACATAAAGGCAGCGGAAGTCAACCAAACTCTGAATAAATGTTAAAGTGCCAGAGGCTCACGAGGAAGTGCAAGAAATTCAGGCATCACTGCTGTCCCTGGGACAAAGAGAAAGAATTAACAATATTCCAGATATGGTGCCCTGAAGTGAAAGCAAAGAGATTCCAAGTGTCTGTCTTGTCTAGTCCCAGGAAAGGAAGAAGAGAGGTCAGTGCTGCCCAGCTTCACCACTACTGCCCCAAGGGGAGCCTCTGCAAAAGCTTAGCTGGAAAGGGAAAGTCTATAAAGTGCCTTCAAATCCTGCCAGCCACAGTCTTTTTCCAAAGAAAGGGAGAAGGACTCTATTTTCACCTTTGTTTCCTCATCTATCTTTGCAATTATTTGTACCTTCATACCAATTTAATAAGGGTATGTATACATATATGAAAATATTTATGTGAATTTGGGACACTGCTTTCACCCTTAAAGCTTTCTAAGAGATGAGAACAAAGCTGAGAGTTTCCACCTTCATTTCTGCTGACACCTTCTACAGAGATTTTCAGAAACATCTCAGGACTGTACCAAATATTTGCCTATTGCCAAAAAACTTACTTTTCATAGCGAGTTCAGTAACAGACAGGCTTCAGGGCATAAGCCTGGGTAACATTTTTGTATCAGTTCAGAGGAATTCGTTGGGAAGCTGGGCTGTGCTACTTGGCTTGGTTTTCCCCCATCCCTTCCACTCTCCAGGAGCAGGGACAGCCCTGCAACTTGCAGTGCCCTCTCTGGAATGAGAAGCTGCTCTAGCAGTGGCCCAGGGGCAGGTGCACAGCATATCTGCACACTGCATTTCCCACCTTCCACTGGCAGGCTCAACGCTGGCACCTGGGACTGCATGGGCCACCTTTAGACTTGGCAGCTACAGTCCTGAATGACATTTACTTGTGGAAGGGATGTGGCAAGTAAGAGACTGAAGCGGCAGAGTTTTTCCTCAGCCTGTTGCACACAGGTGTTTTATTTTCACTTGTTCTGAAGTTGCCAGTATGTGCCTTCCTTAGATAAAGCTACAAAGCCAGATGATACAAGTAAAATAAATAATGAGACTGTCTACCCTTGTAAGGAGAGATCATATCCTAATGTTGGCAGTTTCTAACTGTAAGTTGCATAGAGCTGCAGAAAAAGAGAGGGATGCCTGGAAGGATCAGTTCAGTGCAACACTCGAGGCAAGGAGTTTCTACCCAGCAGATAAAAGCCTCTTGGCAAGTAAGACAGTCTCACTGAGCATGCTGAATGGCGGCATGAAGTTGTGTCTCTGATGCAATTGCGAGATGTGACCACAATATGTATAAAAAGGCTTATCGTAAGAGTATGTCTACACTCCAGCTGAAAGAATGACTGTAGGATGAGAAGAGAGTGCCACACTAACCACACAGGTAACAGTGGTGCAAATATTGTGGCACCACTTTCAGCATGGCTTCAGAGAACGTGCATCTGTATACTTTTTTGCTAGCTTCCACTGAAGTCTGTGTACCATGGCACTGTTGTGTTTCATACTCCTACTTACTAGACTGAAAATGGCTGATACGTCCTTCTTATGCTGCTCTCACACATCCCAGTTGCACCGTACGCATTATCTTAATGTAGCCATTAATTATGCTGAGCATGTTCTTCCCGTAGTTTTGACTGTTTGCTACAATGCTTGCTTAATTCTAATAAAGTATTAACACTGCACTTTCTACTTTTCATTTTAGATTACTTAGAAGCTGTATTTTTGTTGTAGTCATCATTGCTTACAAAGCTTACCTTAGCAAAGACTAGTTTGACATGTGAGGTTTCAAACCCTAAAAATGGCTGCTACTACTGCTAATTATTACTATAAATATAAAAAATATATAATCTTTACCTTCTGTGTTGCTCATTAGACTTGTGATAAAGTCACCTGAGAAGGCAATGTTGTAATGATACATAGCAAAAGTTTGGGCTTAAGGAAAGATTTGTGTGTTACAGATGCATATATGAAGTAAAAGTAAGAGGGAATTTCTTCAGCAGCCACTCCAGTTTGGGATGTGCAGACTAATGCATTTTAGGTTATATCACAGGGATTTCTCATAGCTATTAAACACTAGCTTTTACATTTTATTTCACTGTGTGTTCCCAGCTGTGCTAATGAGAGCCTTCAGCCTGCATGCCTGTGTTTAACTCAATTTCCACTAAGTCATTACAGTTCATCTTATAGTCCTACAGCACTCTAGAAATTTGTAAAAGTGTTCATTTAGATCTGAAAATGCCATAAATTCTCAGCCAGAGCCTTTTAAGAGGAAACAGTCTTTTTATTTCTCTAGTTAGCTGTTCATGATTTGTCTTCAGGCGTCTCACAATTACCAACAGCTGAACAAGAGTAGACAATTATTTCTTCAGGTGTTGTCAGTAAGAGCACAGTGGGTGAAGGGTGGCTGGAACATTTATTGGAAACCACTCTCATCTGTTGAGTCATTCTTTTGTTATTTAGTTACACTGTTCTTCATTCTTCAATACCAATGTTATACCACTGAAGGTACTCCTCACCTGGCTGACTGCAGAGGAAGAGTTCTTCTGTGGGCATTTGATGGGATGCTATCAGTTTGATGCAGAAACAAGTTTAGGATGTTTCTTAACTTAAGAATGCCCCAAAGAGTTGTTATATCACACTGATGTGAAGAGCCTCCTCTGAGCACTGTGAGTACCCTTGCCTTCAGAACAAAACATGTTATATGTGAATTTTGTGCTGTGCAGCTCAGAGACTCCTGCAACCACAACGGAAAGGGCAGATCTCAGTCATGTGTAGAAATGGTACCCTGGATCATTGTTTCCCCTCATCATCCAGGCAATGTCACATGTGAATGGCAGGAAGATCCACTTCTGTAATGTAAAATTAAACAGCTTTGTTTAAACTGCTTTTGTAAATGAGATAACATAATTGGAGGAGAACAATCCAAGACTGATTTTTAGATCAAAAAGTTAGGGAAAGTTGCACATATGTCAGCAATTGCTGAACTGAATTGAAGTTAAACCATGGGCAGCTAACCAGATGTTAGGCGAGATGGAAAGACCCTTTCCTGTCAATTTTTTTTTTTTTTTTAATTATGGCATTTTCAGATCAAAATGCAGAGTGCATTTGGAAATAAAAGATTACACATTCAGGTAGGAACAAATTTTATTAAACTTACCTGAAGTTTGTAGAGTTTCTTCATCTCTCAGTGTCCTCCAGAGTTACTCCTCAAAGGTATCTTTGTGGGAAGATAGAATTTAAACCTCTTTGTTATTCATGCTTTTTGCAGTTCTTGCATTTTCCATTCTTATGGCACTTACTTCCCTCAAATCATCATATCCAGCTGTGTATACTTGAACCATGAGATGTTATAGGCTAGTTTTAGGAGCTGCCAATTTCACACAATGAATGTCTAACAATTTGAGATACGTTACACATTCAGTAGCTTCTGTCCTTGTTTTAAGAGGATTATTACTGCCTTTTTAGTAGGGTAGATACCAAGTTTAGTAAAATTTCTGCTTTTGACCAACACTTGAGGAATATTGCTCCAGTGTTCACTTCTTGTTATACAGACTGAGGAAGTGAAAGTAGAATTCAGTGTGAAGGATTCACAAAGAAAAAGGATAGGCTGTTGACTTGTGAAAATGCCTAACCAAAGTATCTTTGTTAGAATACAAGAATCTCATTTCTTCCTAGAGAACAGAAATATGAAAGATCAGTTTATTTATACAATAAATTAAACCAGTAATAAACAGAAATACTTGCCAGCCATCTAGGGCCTAAGACAACACTCCTTTAAGTATTTCAGTGGATCGCAAGAGATACATTCTCATACAACTAATGCTCTGATGACACATTAATGGGAATGTTGTAGACATCCACAGAAGGCTCATAGATAAAAGAGGTAGCTGTAAAGATATATAAAAACACAAAAGCTGCAAACAAGCTTTGCTTGGAATATTAAGACAGTTTCTCATATTTAATATAAGGTTGTAAATATTTCCCAATATCTCTAGCAAGTGATACAAATTTGTTAAATTTTTAAATAGATAAAACTTGAGACCACTGTGCTATTCCATTAACATGATGGGAAAGGTCACCAGCATGCACCAGGTAAAGTGTAAGAGAGATCACCAAGAAATGGCAGTACCATATGAACATTTATAGAGAATTATAATTATAGTTAATACAAATTCAGATGGCTACATCATGGGGCTATAGCTTCCAGCAGCACTGGTGCAGATATAACCCAGCTAAATTCTGTTGGTGTCTTTGACTGTTTCTATGGATAAATGTAAACTTTTACCCTCTGCAATGCCTGATATTAGAAGAATAAATTGTAGCACTATGTACTTAATATTAATGTATTTAATGTAAAATCACATTAGAAATAAGTTTCCCTTCAGACAACATTGGAAAGTTACAAAGATCCTATAAAATGGGAAAAGCATCAGATATTGAGACAGGTATTATCATAGTCTAGTGCTTCTGAAATATGTTTTTCCAACATACATTTTAGATATACCAGGTAACCAGGAAATCAACCTTATTCAGAGTAGACTGGATAATCTTAACAGCCAAATGAAAACAGAATTCATATTCAAGAGCACCACAAAGGAGTGTGGTTGTGCTGTCAGTGTACAGAACAGAACAGAACTCAGTAAAATGTCAATTATTTTCTTTGCGTACTATGTTTGAAAAGTACTTACTTAACTCTATGAAATTTTAACAGTATTATTGGTTTTTAAACTAAATTTAACTTCTTTCTTTCTAATTTTTAATTTGAAATGCTTCAATTTATTTCCCCACCTCCTGTGCACACTGCGCGCACTCTATGGGATTTCCTCCTTATCAGCCATGGGAGTGTCTTCACTAGGTTCAGAATGTCCTGCTTTTTCAAAACTCTCTAAAAATGTTTCTTCTAGAAATCTAGACCAGATAATTGTCTTTCATATTTTCTTATGATCTGTTTGATAGATTTACTGTGGTAACTAATTTGAATACTCCAAGAGCTTTTCTGGGAGTAAATACAGATTTTTGCATAGCTGTGTGGTGAAGGACAGAGAGTAAAACCAGAGGAACTGCAAGAATTCTACAGGATCATAAATAGAATGTATTTCCTTTGCAAACATGTTGGCTAGCTGTAAAAGTTCAGGATTTTTTTAGCTTGGGAATTATATCGGGCATAATTTTCAATGAGAAAACACTAGATTAGTCCATTCAAGCCTTCTGACACATACGTTTGCCTCTATCGTTTTAGTACTGTTCTATTAAAATCTAATGTGGATTTAAAATTAAAGCAGCAGTGTAAGAAAGCAGAATTTTGTTTTAAAACAAGTACATAAATTCCAGATCAGTCCATTTAGGGACAGGAATGCTTTCCAGAAGAAAGGATGTGTCCTATCTCACTAAAGCCCACACTAATACTGTTCTTGGTTACAGCTGCCTTTGTTTGATGAATTAGGCCAGTTGGGTTATATCTAAATAGAAAGGATCTGCCCACACAGATCCAGTTGTGAGACTAGATCTTTGTTGTAAGGCATCATGACGAGATGCAACTATTACAGCACTAGTGGTAGTTGCCTCCTCAGCCAAAGTAAAGAATCTAGATACAGGAACAGTATTTCGAGGGAGATATGAACAAATCCAAGGTCAAGAAATTAATTTATGAGGAATGACTGAGCACATTAGATGTCAAATTAGAAACGAAGAGCCACTGTGCTGATCTTCAGCTGAGAGGGTTCTAACTTTTCAGGCAGAGGTGATCTTTTCTTCCAAGTCCACTATGGATAAAACCAGTTTAGTTTTGCTTTTGGAGGGATCCATACAGATCTACTGCATCACTGTCAAAAGGTTGTCTAGGGCCGCATTTTGCCACAGTCATAGCTTAGCCATAGGCCTAGTTACCCATTCAACTACTCTTGACTGCTTTTTTCCAAAGCTGTCCTGGGGTCTTTCATCTGCAGCCAGTGAGTATAAAGACATCATAACCGTCCTCCACAGAGTGAATACAGTTGGAATTCAAGTAATATATTTCTTATAAATGGCAAGTAAATGAATTTTTTAAAGCTCAAATCAAATAAGAGAATCAGTATAAATCACCTTTATCTTTGAGAAAAGAGTGTGAGAGGTAAGAGTTAAGGGAAAAGAGCAAACAAAAATGATGAGATTTTCCTTTCCATCCTTTCAACATCAATGAATATTTTATTGAATTCTGGAAGGCATAAGGGAAGAGTTTTTTATTATAAGGAAGGGAATTTTCAATGGGATTTTATATATTTATTCTAGGAGTAGCATTTATTACAATTGCTTTATTTTCTAGTAAAATTTGTTAAAGGCTACAAGACCAGGTCCTCTTTACATTATAAAGTAAATGTGACTATTCAGGGACTATTCTGTTCAGCTGCCTTACTGCTGAGGTACCTGGTCTGAAAGGGTCATGTCTTTGCCAGTATAATTAACTTTTGCTAGTATTAGTTACAGTAAAATTGAAAGAAAATGTTGAATAGCTGTAGCTGAGGACTAGATAAAAGAGTTGATTCTTGGAACCTGCACAACCCAAGGAGACACAGTGGACTCCAGGCTTGGACACTGACATTTTCTTAATTGTTATGTTATGATTTTAAAGATTCAAAAAAGAAATGTAACTATACTGAGAGCACACATTTCTTTTCTTTTCTTTTTTCTTTTCTCCTTTTCTTTCTTTTCTTTTCTTTTCTTTTCTTTTCTTTTCTTTTCTTTTCTTTTCTTTTCTTTTCTTTTCTTTTCTTTTCTTTTCTTTTCTTTTCTTTTCTTTTCTTTTCTTTTCTTTTCTTTTCTTTTCTTTTCTTTTTTCTTTTCTTTTCCATCTGTATGCAGACCCCCTCCAGGAAAAGATTTAAAGCTTGTACTTTCAATCATGCTGTTTATTTCCTTGAAATAACTGTTTGTTATTGCACTAAATTCAACAAAGGATCATGAGTCACTAACTTTGAAATTGATTGGGCTTTCTGGAGCAAGCCCCCTATGTATTTCTTCATTTGTTGAAAGGACACAGGCTGACAAGATTTTCAGTGCTCCTGGTAGCCCAGGGGAGAGCTCTTTAATTGGTGAGTGTACAAAAAAAAAAAAAAAAAAAAAAAAAAAAAAAAAAGAAAAGAAAAAAGAAAAAAAAAAAGGAGGGGGGGAGGAGGGGGGGAAGATTCCCTTGTAAGAAACTTCTCCTCTATGGATGCTATGTTTTATTCTTTTATCTGGGTTGAGCCTGTAAGCCACCAAGCACCTTTAATTCCCTATTGAAATCTGTGGGGGTTGCTAGAAGTTCTTCACCAATTTGTTTCAAAAGGAATTTGGGGATCTTCAAACTTCAGAGGGCTGAACCCTTGTTGAACTGGGCCACTATGGTCCAGAGCACAAGGTCCTCACCCTAGGGGAAACTGACCCTGCTCTAGTGCTGCAGACCACCTGCAGTGATAAAGTGGTAAAAGGAGTAAGTGGTAAGAGGGTAAAGCGTTTTTGAACCAGCTCAAGAAAATCTCTGCATCACAGTGTCTGGTTTTCATAGGGAAATTGAACTCCCTGACATCTGTTAAAAGCAAAACATCACAGGATGAGGGCAGTCAGCACGATTTCCAGATGGTGACTAGGAATAAATTCTTGATACAGGTACTGAATAAGCCAAGCAGTTGACATATATCTGCTTCTGCTAGTCATTGGTAAGGAAGAATAAAATGGAGATGTGGTAATTAGGAAAGATCTGTCTGTAGGGGCTGTGAAACAGTGAAGTTCAATATCGTGAGGAAGGAGAGTAGCAGACTATAGACCCTGGAATTCAGGAGAGCAGATTTCAGCTATTCAGAAAACTGGTAGGTGGCAGCACATGGGAGGGAGTTCTGAAAGGCAAAGGATCTCAGAAAATCTGAAAGGTTTTAAGGACAGCATTCTCCAAGCACAGGAATTGCCCATCAGAAAGACAAGCAGATGTACCAGGATACTGCTTTGACTTAGCAAGGAACTCATTACACAAAATTCAGTGCAAAAAAGAGGTGAAAGCAGAACAGGCTATGAAGGATGAATTTAGGAACATTGGCTGCCCATGTAGGAAAGAGTGTCAGAAAAGCCCAAGATGAACTGAAGATCATAGTCTCAGGGAACATCAAAGGCAAAAAGAAGCACTTCCGTTACTGTGTTAGTGGTAAAAGGCTGAACAAGGAACGTATGGGCCTGCAGGATGGCTGATTCAGTGACAGCGGGCACAGATGAGGCTGTGCTACTCAGTGTTGTCTTTGCCTTAGACTTCAGTGACTAAGCTGCTGTGCTTAGTGAAGGAGAGCTACCAGCAGTGGGTGTGGACTGAGTCAGGTTTTACTTGCAAGAATTTGACCCATACAATTCCATGGGAGCAAATGGGCTTTATCCAAGGGTGACGAGTGATCTGGCCAATATCTCTGCAATGTCTATCATCTTTGAAAGGTCACGGAGAAAATGGGAAGAGAGGAATCCCTGATGAGTGGCAGAAGGAAAATGTTGCACCCATATTAAAATAAAAGCCAAAAGGACAATCCAGGGAACTAAAGGTTGGTCAGTTTTGGGAGATCATGGGACAAGTCCTGTTGGAAGCCATTCCTGGGTACACAAGACAGAATTGAGTGATTTGGTATGATCAGCATGGATTTACCAAAACTAAATCATGCCTGACTAATCTAACTGTCTTTCATGATAGAATCATTGGATTTGTGGACAAGGGGAACACAGGGAATGCAATTTATTTTGACCTTAGCTGTCAACGTTGCCTCCTATGATAGTCTTTTATCCAAGATAAGATATTCCAGTCCGGATGAAAGGGCAATTAGATGGGTAAAAAAACTGGTTGGATGATTGGTCTGAGAAGCTGCTGGTGAGCCAGTAACAAGTGGAGTACTGCCGAGTTTTACTTCGGGACCTGTCCAGTTTAACAGCTTTATCATTGAGTTGAAGGGGGCAGTGGAGTGCACGTTATCAAGACTGCAGGCAACACTAAACTGGGGAGAGCAGTTGATGCACTCAGGGGCAGAGCTACCTTCTGTGGGGACCTAGACTGGCTGTAGGAATGGACAGATAATTACATTATGAAGTTCCACAAGGACAAGTGTGAGGCCCTGCACCCAGGAAGGAAGAGTCCTCTGGAGCAATGCAGGCTAGTGCTTGACTGGGAGGAGCAGCTTTGCTGAAAAGACCCTGGGATGTTGGCAGACAGGGAGCTGAGCATAAGCCAGCAATGTGCCCTGGCAGCACAGAGGGCAAACAGCATCCTGGTCTGTACGACCAGAAGAATAACCAGGAGGTGGAGCAAAATTATCATCTCCCTTTACTCAGCACTCCTTAGACTGCATCTACAGTATCACACACCATTTTGGGCTCCTGAATACAGAAAATACATGAATAAACTGGAGTGGGTTTAGTGGAGGGCCAGCAAGAAGATCACCGCTTTAGAGCACTCACTCCATGAAAAGAAACTGAGGAACCTCATGTAAAGATGGTTTCAAGAGGACCTGACAGCAGCTCCCCAGTACTTCTGGGAAAGTCAGTAAGAAGATGGAGCTGGGCTTTCCAAAGCAGGGCATGGTGGGAGGAGGAGATGATGGACATTAGCTGAAATGAAAGGTTCAAACTGTGTATGAAGAAAATCCTTTTCCCCGTAAGGAAATGCCCACACTGGACCAGGTTGCCCAAAATGTTTTGCTGACTCTGTCCTTGGAGGTTTTCAAGAGCGCACTGGGTAAAGCCCTGAACAACATAGTTTGACCCCACCACTGACCATACTCTGAGCAGGTTATTGGACTACAAACCTCCTGACATCCCTTCCAGATTGAATTTTCCTGTTGTCCTAAAACTCCTCTTGGTTTTAGAAAATTATGGCAGAGTTTACCAGCTGCTGGATAGAATCTACTTTGTATCTAAAATTCTGGGATAGATGGGGAAAAAGGAGTTTAATAGCCTTAGCTAAATATTAGAACCCTGTCATGTTATTCTTTTGCATTTGGTTTCAAATTTGTCCTCAGAATAACTTTTATCTTGGGAGGGAAAAGAAGAAAGAGCACGCTAATGACCTTTATGTTTTGAAAGAGGTGAGTAAAAAGTTATTAAACTGCAGTCAGGTAAAGCTCTTTGCACAGCCAGACAGAGAAATATTTGCAGAGACAACAAGGTGGGCTTTGGGCAGGAAATGGTTTGGATTCATAAAAGTGGAAAAGCGTTTGGCTAAATATTTACCTTTTATGCAGCTTGGAGTGGTCAAGTGAAAACAGAAGGTCTGTATATGACATTTGCAGATTTCTCCAGATAATACTAAATATAGGCAGGAGTTTGCCTTTGGGGAAAGGGGCCTTTACACTGACATAACATTGCTTTTAGAATTTACTTCTGTCTCCCACAACATATCTGATACAAATGCTTTACATTAACAGAATATAAGTATGAGGTGCAGCAATGCAAACATAGTACTTTATACAACCATACAGTATATTTTAAAATAACACCATGACAGTTGATAAGAATTTCTGAAATGACCAGGAAACATGTTAACTCTTGAACTGGTGAATGCCACTAAAATAAGCATGAAACAGTTTCACTGGAGTGCAATAGTATCAGAATATCTGAATGCTAAGGTTTCTTTCCTGTCTTTTTTTTTAATTTATTTTATTTTTTCTGGTTTTACTCTATGAAGAATGGAAGAGTACTATAATCTGAGGTTTTAAAGGAAATGAATTTGCATTCAGTCAATAGCTATGATAATTGTAAAACGTATATTACAGCTAACTTCACAATCTTTAATATGTCTATCCACAAAAAAAAAACCAACACCCTGTAATGAAAAAATTACAGTTATGCCTCCTTACCAGTAAAAAACTGGGTCAGCAGGACTTGAAGACTTTACCTTTAATGGCATATAGGTGAAATTTTAAAGTGGTTTTGTGAGACTAAAATTAAACAAAATCCACTCATGTCTTTAGGCCACTAAGTGCCACTATAAAATTGGCCAAAGACTGAATATCTATGGCAATGCATAGATAATGTTGACCACTAAATCAGCATTATAACTTAGTGTTACAACTCAAGGTAGTACTGTAACTGCTCCGACCGTCCAAAATTTAGAATGAGTTAAATCTCTTTCCAAGGTCCTGGACAGGCTGAAAATTGCTGACTAGATGACATCTCAGGGTATCTTCACAGAGAAGGATGCAAATGATCAGAAGATTTTTCTTGATCACACCCTTCCTTTCTACCATTCATGGCTGACATAGCTGATCAGCTGGGGAAGCACCTTATTTGTGGGGCCTGAACCCATTTCCTATAGATCCTCATCAGCTTTGGACCTTCTCCCAGGCTCAGCCACTCCTTAGGTGTGCATCTCCTGCTACCTGCTCATCATCAGACGTGGGTTACTCCACGACTCAGCTGCCCATGTAAAGGGGTCTAGAGTCATGTACCTTAGTGCCGCATGAGACACCTATGTGGGCTGTCAGCTCCGGTGCAGGAGCTGCAAGCTGCTTCAGAACCGGGTCCTCCTCAAAATGAGAAATAATTCTGATGCTCTGAAGCACAAACCCTTCTCTGGGAGGGCCTGATTCTCCCTGCTGACTTTAGGAGGAACGTGGTTATTTAATACAGGCCCTGACAGTGGGAATCAGTTCAAAACAACTGATTTATCTGACCACATTTCTATGTCAATGGGCCAGCTGGAGCCCTGCTCAACTGCCCATGTGTATACCTACCCAGTACCTTTCAAAATGCCCTGTGGCATCCTACAGAGTTGCACAGGACTGCCAAATAAATGCTGCAGGACCTACTGGAGATACGCTCCTGTTGGATCAGCAGATGGAGGCCAGGACTTACTCAGAGCGCCTGTCACAGTACAGGGAGCTGGCATTTTGGCAGCTAAGCCAAGCCCGCTCACTGGAAAGGGAGCAAGGGAATCTGGCACTCACCTAGAGTCCTACCTCCAGATGCCAAATTCTAGTCCTATCTTAACCTCAAAATGGATTCCAGCCCATATTCTTAGACGGCTGAAGTGACATGGAAGTTTGGATTCAGGTACCCCAAGAAAGGATTTGGTGCCATTTTAGGCACTACGAGTTGTCTTGCATAGCTTCTGCATGTCACTGGTAATCCAATTCAAATGAGCATCTCAAATGATGCCAAGATCCCTATGTTTATTGAATCCCACCCAAGATGGTATCCAAGATCTAGAACTAGCAAGCATTCAATGTTTAAAAGAAGTGGGGAGAGAACCAGGAGATTTGATAGATTTGTTGCTAAAAGCTGTGAGGAATGAGGGTGGAGAAGGGAAAGAGATGAAAGGATCATGATCTCAAAAATTTTTTGTAAACTTTGGGTAAGCATTCAGGATTTTCTGTGTTTGTTTGCAAAAAGACATCCAAACCTACATAGGTGTACCTTGAAATTCCTGTTGGTAATCCTTATTTTCCTATTTGACCTTTACAATGACTGTTAACTACTAGACAGATCTAATAGTGTCTATTTATAGAGTACAGTTGTTACACCTGAAGTTATCAGTAGTAAAGGTCTGCTGCTCAGCAAGACGACCTATACATATTTTACAAATTACAATAATTTTTTGACTGACTCATATACTGAGTTGGCATTGGTAACAATATAGCAATGTTGATAGCATCAAAAGAAAGAGGAATGAAAACAATCCTTTTTAGCAGAATAACGTTTAATAATTTATACTTTGAGATAGGTCTTTTTTCCCCTCTTTCCTGATATTCCTTTGTGGATGTACTGTATCTGCAGTAGTTCATTAACTGACAGTAAATCTAATTATGCAATACTTACAATGTCTAATTTACCTTTCAGCTAATTGGTCAATTAGCTTGATTTGTGGAATAATCAGTTTACAGCACTGAGCACACAAATGGGATTTGGCAAAGGGAGGACAAAATTACTAAGCAAATGGTGGTATACAGATTTATTCGTAACACTTCCAAAGAAACATTGTATTGGTGCCTACTAGATTTGGATCCTGAATTATTAAATATCAAACCAAGTGCTCTTAAATTTTATCTCTGTATAAGTCCAGGGCAATTGAAATTTTTTCTTCTCTGTGTAGTTTTCATCTCCCACACTCCTTGAAGAATGAGGGACTGTAATTGCAACATTTTAGGTTCAGGCAAATACTATTGCATGTTGCTGAAAGCCTCCCACTGTCTAAAAAAGTGTAATCAATATTTTTATGGTTGATTGCACTCCTATTTACACCCCACTTTAGGGACTGGCTTGTTATTGTATACACCATTATTATTGTTGTTATTGTTGTTATTGTTATTATAGTTAATAATTTAAGAAATCTGACATTTCACCACTGACTGCAATGAGCTTTTCCACAGACACCCATTTTTCAAGATCTAGCTCCTGGGTAATAACCTTTTATAACTGCAGTTGGGTAATATTAAGAGAAATATTTGAAGAGGTCCTGTTATTAATGCTCTGGACAGTTCAAGCAAGTTTCTAGTGCTGTTTTAAGCTGATGACCGACTTCAGGAAATAGAATAAAAGAACTTTTCCTCCTCTGAAAAGCATTCATGCAATCCAGACCAGAAGTACCACCAAGCAGTGGAGGCAGCCTGTCTTCCCCTAATGGTATATATTACATGCCATCATTAGCAGCTCGATAGGTGAACTGCTCTGTTTTGTCAGCTCCAGAGTTCCTACAGCCTGGCTGGCAAAAGCAAAGCAGTCTGCCCTGTGTTATGTTGGAAGTGCATAGTATTTTAGAAACAATGTTTGGAAAGACAAGCAACAGAAGTATATAGCTACTGCTCTGTTACAATCATATCAGTAATTTAAGACAATTATACCATGAGCTGTGTATCATCAATTGTGTTATCTGTTGCAGTAAAATTTGATTAAAAAGCTGCACTCAGATTACCAGTCTTTGCTGCATGTTTTCTGCTGTTTACTTAACTGCTGTTTTTTTAATTTATTTATATTTTTTTTAATTTAGGAATGGTTTGAAAAATTCATTCTAATAACAAACCACTTGAACTTCAAAAGCCTGCCTCCCTAATGGCTTGACTGACTCCTTTTTAAGTAAGTGGGAGTCTTTCTAATCCTTTCAGTTGGGATTGGATTGGATTATATATTAGGGTATATGTTTTATTGCCTTCTTGTTAATATGTTCATATTCTTTGAAAACATGTATATGGTCAGTATTAAGTCTTACTAATTCAGCAATAATAAGTAATTTTCATATAACTCTTTTCATGTAGGATAAAGGTCAATGTTCTCCTGTCAACTTATTCCTGAAGAGCAGCTACTGTTGTCCTACAAAGGACCTTTTCATTTGACAGAAGTGCTTCCATGTTTTTCATTCCGTAACGTTCAGGGATCTCAAAGATGAAAAAGACGACTGTGTCCTTTATCAGCCTTTCCAATGCAAACATGATTTCTACCATCTTTTTTATTTGTACAGATAATCAAGGCATAAATGTAGCTATTCATAGCATCTAATAAAAATTCCTACCTTTTTCTTACAGATAATCACAACATTGCTGTCCCCTACAGAATGACATATCATTAGTTTCTACATTTTGTAGGACTGTTCTGCTAGGTGCTGTCAGTCAGTGTACTGTCATTCAGAAGTACATAGACTAAAAAGACACTCCTCAATCCCAGACAACATATATAAATTGATAAGCTAGTCTGCAAGGCTGGTAGTGATATCAGTGTACCTTATTCTTGCCTACTGCGGATTTGGGGATACTTCAAGATAGGATATGCTCTAAGGTGTATTTTCTTATTTTTTTCTACAAAAATAAACAGAAGTGGTAACAACAACAAAAAAGTGAAATAAGATACAGAAAAAGTGATTATAAAAAGTCAATAAAAAATAGAATAGACATGCTGCCATTACTCAAATACTGATCCTACTACGTTTTTCCATCATAGGACCAGTGTTCACTAGCTGCATCTATGTTAATATTTTACTTCAGAACAACAGTGCAATTCTAAAGCAAATCTTCCAGTCATCCTGATACGATCGACATCGGTTCAGTTCAAAGACCAGCTCTGGTGAACACAAATAAAATTCCTTTCTTTGAAATCCACATATGGAGATCACACCAACTAATCACCAAAGAGAAACAACACTGGGAAGATTTATTCCAACTCCATCCCCATCCCTAACGGAAACACAAAGGCCCTTGCATCTTGTGCACAATGAAAATTTGGTCTAAGGGATGTGGCCAAGTCTATGAAAGAACATCCCTTCTCAAACTTTTCATGTGGTAGGCACAAATTATAACTGATCCGCTTCTACTGTGCCAAATTACTTGCTAAGGTAAGCCTGACAAATATCTTTATTTTACAGTGACCTACTTTCTGAGTAGTGATAGGTCTTCTAGAATTTGTTATTTCTTCCACAAGAAATCAGGAACTGAGATGAACTGCAGGAAAATCCATTTAATATACGCAAAATAAGCTTCAAATTCTGGTTCCTAAAAATAAAAGAAAAAGAAAAAGAAAAAAGAAAAAAAAAGGTGAGAATTCACAGCTGAAATGGGTTTCTATTCTACCAAAACTCTTTTGCTTTTCTTCATTTTCAGTAAAATGTCATTAAGACCTACATTTTTAATTAATATATAGAATCCTCAAAGTTGAGATGAAATGTATAACTCTGTATCACCTGACTGAATCATTCTTATTCAAGCTATAGGGAAGCATTTCAGGCTCCCTGTCTCCAGCATGGCCGCACATTCATGCAAAGTTTTCTTAGCTACAATAAGTATGAGAAAACACTACTGTGGAGCTACTAACAGAAAGTCATTCTGTATTCTACGCTCATTTGTCAGCAGTGCAATGCATCTGAAGTATAGCCACCATCTAAAGAGACAACAAAAATAAATTAAAAGAGTCTGAGTTTTATAAAATTGTACTGTGTCATCAGTACATCATCACTGTAATAAATACTGGACAGAATGATCTTGCAATTATTAGAGCCATATTTTTAGTGAACATATACAGATTCTCCCGTTTGAAACCTACTACCACAGGTTTGACTCATGGCTATTATTACTGCTTCCCTTTCCTACTTTGTGAGACAAACAGAACAGAAATTCTGCTATTCAACACCTTATTTTAAACTACAAGTAAGGTTTTCCTGTATTAAAATATGTAACAGTTTAACTTATATTACTTGAAAAAATAAATCAGGTATGCACATGCAAAGCCTGTATGGATACGTATATTTAAATTTCAGACTAGTCTACAGCAATTAATTTTAAATGAAGAACCCAGCTAGTGGACTTTTGTATCTGTCATATTGTGACTAGTTTAAGAATATCCCTAAGAGCACTATCTTGTTTGAAGTCATGGCATAAAGTCAAATCTTTATTTAGATTGACTGAACTCTGAATAGAGATGAGGAGCTGACATTAGGTTTTAATAGCTTTTCTATGTCTCTGGCACATTTTCCCACTTCTTGCAGACCTAACATTAACTACATGTACTGAGGAGCTGCCAGATTGTGTATAGCAGTGTCAAATGGAAACTACAAACACGATTTCTAGTTTCTGCTAGAAACCAAGACGCACAGAGCATGCACAGAGGGCAAAGAAGGAGATGTGCTGTGCTTTAAAGACCACAAAGTATATTTGCCATGTCCTTGCATATGATCATGTTCTAGTTATGTGGCCCCGGGTTTGTGTTTGTTGGACTGGGGACTCGGTTCAGACTTTCTGATGGTGCTTGTCCTGCTCTATTGTTTTCCCTTTCCCTACACCAAATGCTAAATCTGGTCTCCTGACCAGAAGCCTGATGCCTTTCTATGAGTTCCTCTGTGAGTGCCGGGAATTGCTATGAAAGGAGCATTCAGAATCTGCTTATTTCAAAGAAGGAGAGAGAGAGACATTTTCTATTTCTCCAGAAGTATTTGGGAAAAATTCAATGAGAGCTGAGTTTTTCTGCCTTTCAGAGATACTGCTTGTAAGAAGGGAACAATCCATATTATTGTAAGGTATTTATCCAGAAGTTCAGAGTCTGAGAAAACCACCGTTGAGTTGAAAACTCAAGTCACTCACCATCTAATTTGCTGTAAGCTGATTAGTTACAGTTAAAATAAGTTTTTCATAACTTCTTCATCCAATGCCATTTCCAGAGCTACTTGCTAATCCAATTGACAAGAGTATAATGACTACAATAATCATCACATTTCACTCACCACATTTCAACAGTTCAATTTTTATCTTGTGATTCCCTTTCCTTTTTCCCCTTGGGCTTATCTATTTTTTGACATGGGAACATCTGTGGTCTTCAATTTTTCTTGAAGAGACAGTCTTCAGTATTCATCAAGGTAAAATGATATGCCATATATTTCAATTCACTAGCATCATTCCTTGTTCTGGATGCTGAAAATAAACTCTAATGATCCAGTTTTTACTGGCTCACAACATATAGTCAGTCATTCCAGTGAAGCAATGATCTTTTCACCAAGCTTAAAGTAGCTTGGCACAGGCATCCTTTAGTGCATATAGTCTAAGATGCCATGAAAAAATAATCGGATATACGCTTCACAGCTAAAATTGTTAGCTATCTAAAACATAACAGGTAAGTTCAAAATGCATTGGGCATAAACGTTAAGGGGAGCTCAGCACCTTAAAGAATCTGGCTGTATTTTGGCTTATTTTTGTTGTTTAATATTGTCCTTAAGTAACATCAAGAAGCCAAAAATGGGAGTAGCATTGAAAGAAGCAGTCACAAGATCTAGGTTGTGCCTATTATAGATTAGTTAGCTCTTCTGTTGTCATTCCTATCAAGAGGCAGGCCAAAGGAAAAAAAAATGTTACCTGGTTTTTTTGTGGCAGTAATCAACAAGATCGATTAAAAAGCTGCATATGTAAAGAAGAAATTCTTATTTAAACTCAAATAGTTATTTCTTTTCCTGTTTTGTACAGGCTTGGGTTAAAATTTGTCTTTTATTCCCCCCCATATTTCCACGAGCTTTTAGAGCAAAGTCTCCTAATTCTGGTGCAGTAGCAGTATATATTTAGCTTAAATTTCTTTTTCCATGTAAAACCATCAGACTGCAAGGAAAGTGTAGATCACTGCAATTTTTCAGACAAAGATGTCAGTTATGGGCATTGCTTCCATCTTCCTCACTATCTGGTATTGAAAATGAGTCTGTCGTAGCAGGTTTCATTTCAGATAATAAGGGAAGTTAATAATTAGCTGGTGCTCCTGGATTCACTGAATCCAACCTTTGTTAAGCAGCAGTTTCCTGTATATTAATAGATTTGAAATTATTCAGGAAATTGCTTGAAAATGACAGAGTCACTGAACATTATTTTAATGTCAAATAACTTGAACAATTCTCTTGGAGTCATCCAGAATGCAGAGGTTAGTGCTGCACTGCAGCATGGCAGCTGGTGTGCCTCGGGAGCTGAGAACAGTCAGCTCCTGTCTGAAATAACCTATAACTCGCAAAGATAAAATGGACCACAGCAAGAAAATCTACTTTAGAAAAGCTCTAATAATATTACGTTTGCATATCTTAAATGTTCTTTCAGATTCTGTCCAGGTTCAAGTATGGCAGAGGAGTTATCTGACTGCTGTTTAAGGCCATATTTAAATCAGCTGGTGGAAAGGATTCCTTTCTTTCATATGGAGACATGTTCTACATTTCAGTATTCAGGAGTCTTCTTCACGTCCTACCATAATGTACAAAAACCCCAAAACAAAACAAAACAAAACAAAAAAAACGGGAAAGAAAAAGAGATGGTTAATGGTGTAATGCCTGTTCACACAGACATATAAAATGCAGCTTATATTTCAAATTTACTGATTCATAGTAGATGAGGAACCAGTTTGTCAACTTCAATATTAGTTTTCATTCAGCTATATGAATTAAGCACTAATTGACTCTGAAGAGGTAGAAAATGTAACAGCCTAATTTACCAACATGTGGATTTCATCTTCTGAAAAACCTAATCCAATGTGACTGTTTTGCAATGAAAAATAACATAAATAGTAACTCAAACAGTGAATTGATAGATGTACCCAACTGTCCAAGTAGTATCACCCATATTTCAGATCACTTTCCTAAACTGGAAGAGAAATCACAGACTTGTATGTAATAAGAAGCATATACTTGTTAAGTAACATTTGACAAGGTAAAAACTATTGTACTTTCATTCATACACACTTATTAAAAGTGTCTTGCAAAATGTTTTACTTTACATAGATGATACCATGGAAAGCTTCTTTTATACAGCATATTTTTCTGAGATACTGGGCCATAAAATTTGGGAAGTGTGTGTGGTTTAGCCTACATCGTTTAAACGTAAAAAGCAATTGCTGATACCTTGAAAGTTTGTTTCACTGTAGCAGATCCCTTTCGACAGTACGGTCCCAGCTGGATGATTGTTACAAAGACCATCAGCCTGCAACACAAACATACACAATCCCGTAGGCTGGTGTGACAGGTAGTAGTTTAGATGTGGAACTGGGCAGTCTTCTTAAACCTGACAGATAGGTCCTAAGCCCTGGCAATGCAGAGGAAATGATGTGATTTTCATCCAGACTCATTTCTTTGTTCACAAGTGGAGGAGTTTTGTTACTGTAATGTCTTTTATTAGCCTTAAGTTTGCCTTCACAACAGGAAGTAAGTGAGAATGCAGTTGCCTCCTCTATGCAACATTAAAACTCTATTTAGCTTTGTATAAAATTCTGCCTAGCTTTGGGGGCTCATTTTCAATGGTCTTTAATTAAATAAAATGGTTTTGTCAAAATGTATTATAGCTATGCGATACCACGGTACATTTACATATCATTGTTTTACATATTATTTATAACATATCCTGGTAATCAATTTAATTTTGCATTTTCCTTTGCTCTCCTCCCAGTTGTTTTGCATGTTTAAAAATAAACAGTGTGTATGCATCGCAAAACAGCTGCTGAACTTGTGAAGACCAGGGCTACTACAATTGTAACATCTTTTCATTCCAAACAGATACTGTACAGAATAGAAGGAAAACAGATTAAGTTACTGGAACATGTGCAAAAGATCTATTATACCCAGCACTTGTACAGTATAAAAAAGTCACTCACCTAGATTTGCAGTTGATGAAAAGAGGCATAATTGATGGCATTCATCTGTCTTGAACTATTTCTTTGTAACATGGCTTGGGTTGTTCAGTTTGCTTGATTTTTTAAGTAACTGTTTTAAATACCACTTTTGTTTTGTATCAGCTTCTGCTCACAGACCTGGGTGATCCCAGCAGGACTGAAGCAACATGCCTAAAAGCCAAAAGGATCCTAGGCAGGGAGACCTGTACCAGTGACTCACCATAGGATCCCTCGGGCAGGCGACCTGTGTTTAAGTTTATCCAGGTGGAAGGATGAGCAGAACAAGGGAGAAGGACCTCAATTAAGTTTTGCATCTGAACTGAGCACTTGGCCTGTATATCACAAATACAAAATTCTGCATAATTTAGTTTGCCTCCAAATAGAACCAAATAAAATCTATTTAAGTTCTTTTATGTGTGAATGGGCTTTATTGTAAGTTTGCCATGACATGTTCTTTTCCCTTCCCCCATCACCTATTTTCAGTCAGTGGGATTTGGAAGAAAACTATCTATATGTGGCAATCACCAAAAAAATACTGCTGCTTCAATTTCTTGGGAGGTGCAATGTTCCTTTAAGTCACTGAAGCATTCACAAGGCAGAATTTACATGACAAACAGGATTTGATCTTTCAAAGTCAAGATAAAAATATACATTATATAAAAATAGTACCATAAAATAGGTCTTGTATAACAGACTGTAATTACTGGCCTAGGACAATGTACTTGAAGATGCAATGTAAGCTAGGCTAAAATTCTTATTAAATGTTAATGTTGGCAGTTCATGGTCAGAATTCACATGTCCATGCCACATTTCAGATATGTAAAATTTGTAACTTTTGTGTCAATGGGAAATATCAATCCAAGCAGAAAAGAATAAAAAATCCCAGAGATATGCTAGTCCATCTGAATATATTATATTCTTACATCTTAAATAATATTTGAGGGAGATACTATTTCTGTATAACTTGCATTTACCATTTATGCTCTAACACTACCTAGAAGGCATAATCCAGATTAGAGACAGACACAAAACACTGATAACTATGTGTTGCCCCCAAAAAAGTTAAAAACCCCAAAGGTAAATATTTTTACTTTTTAAAGTGAAAGAAATGCAACAAAAGACTGAATTAAGTAAGAAGTCTGCTCCAAAATGCTGAATGCTCACCACATTTTACTCAATCTGCGTTAGATCAGGACTTTCCTTTGGTTATTCTCAGAAAACACACCATCCCTCCTGTTCACTGCTGATATTGTCTCAAAATGACAAGTCCCTCTCCCAGCACTGCATGTCTAGCAAAGCACACTGACGATGCTTGTAAAGAAACAAATCCCAGTACTTTCTTATTACAGGGACTCCAGAGGAGCCTTGGAAAGAGCTCCTTCACCAGGAGATTGCACTGATGACCTGAGAGATCCTGACTCTCCTTCCCCAGGAGAGCTTCCTTTTTGTCAGTTGTCATCTTTAGTCATATATTACTAATATTTTCCCCCTTACCGTGGTCTTTAGTTTTAAATTTTTTCTACTCAGGTCTTCCACTAATATTAAGAAACTCAATAAAGTACAACTAATGCATAAAAGTCCTATAACACAAACCTGTCCCAGAGCTTTCTTTCACTGAAGGTTTTCTTTTCATTTAAAATTCCCTTGACATCTGATAGGAAACTCCAAACAGGTACCCTGATAATGCAGCAACAAGAATCTGATAAAAACCTTAAAATTGCCACAGTTGCAGTTCAGGGTATGTGATTTCTGCTTGCTTTGTTACAGATCAAGTAAATCATGTTGTGTATGAAACACAATCTACACTTCTAGTTTCCAGCTTATCAATAACTATGTGTAACCTTACATGGTTGTGTGCTATATAGTAATGTGGTTACGCGCAGCTTGCCCTTCAAACATTTTCTTGAAGATCTGCTTCTCTGTGGAGGGGGAAAAATGATTACAAGCTTAAGGCAAACAGGTATAGCATATTAGGTAGAACTAACCAAGACACACAGCCTGAGCTATATATACCCCAGCAGTAGCCACATGAAAGACAAAAAAGTCTTAGTTTTTTGGACACAACTCACTACATTATTTACATCTTCAAATGTTTACAGATATTCTTACTGAGCCGTGCCACTGGCATCAGTTGATAGAGACAAAGGCCTGGAAAGCAAGTGACAACTTGCATTATGTAGTTCACTATATTATCTTTTTTCCATCAGAAGTTACATTTTCTACAATGAAAGAATCAATTGACAGCATTTGGACAACCAGATTCATGTGCTCGTCAGTTGATTGACCTGTAACTCTGCAAACAATACTTATTTTGGTCCTTTTACATAAATGAAAGATGAAAGATTTTCCTTTTGAGAAAAAAATAAATAAATCATAAACTCTAGAGCATGTACCTAGTGTCTCTTGCCACAAGTGAGCTGAAAGAGTTTGTTAAGCCACAGGACAATGATTTTTTGAGGTCACCTGTGAGATCCTTCAGTAGGATTGTGTCTGTATTGCTAGGTAAAATAGAGCAGGAGAAAACATTTAAGCATCAGATCTCTCATTGTTTATATGGCTTACTTCTTAAATTATCCTGCAGAAGGTTTCTTTTCAGGACATACTTATATGTCAAAGTATTCAAACACTGTTCATCTGTCTGCATGGTAAGGAAGGACTAGAAAACCTCTTAAACCTGTACTCTTGATCTGAAAACCTTGTTTAAACTTCACGGATTTGCAAGTGCAACCTCTCAAATGCTATACTCAAGAAAAACCTCATGAACTTACCGGTGTGCTCTGTGGGGGGTCGAAACAGAGTGTTACAACCTCATCATTGGACTCTGCACATGTAACCTCATAGTATTATATGCAGTACTGTGTGCAAGCTGTTTAAAAATAGTGGTTAATGTAGTTAACATTTTGGGTATTACTAGGAACAACTGATAAAACATCAATTTACAAGTACAGATAATGAATTTCAGAAAATTTATTTCTGTATATTTATTTACTTTTTCATTGTTATATCAACTTGACATCAGTATAAGTATGAACGAATACATAAATTCTGAATAATAATCTCAGCTACTGTTAAGCACCCTGAAAATCAAGGTATACTTTCCCCAGTGATTGCATTGATTATATACCTAAATTTTATCATTGCCAAACATTAAAATAATATTAAATATTAGAACACTTCCATATATTAATAAATTCTAATGACATGTTTTGTTACAAAAGAACAGCTGGACTAAAAACCGAAAATTATATTTAAAGTACTTTGGGTTTTGATATTTCAGACTTTTCATATGAGTATTACTTTCGTGTGGCATTTATCTGCAATGTGACTTTCATGCATGAGAATGAGAATGTAGGAGATCTTTGTAGTTCCATTTCTATTTCACTTTCTATTCCAGTCCCAGACTTTGTCTTAATACTTTACACATTGGAGAAAAAGCAAAAAATATCACAGCATCTCCTAAACTTGTATCTTGTCATTCCTCTGTTGTAACAGTAAAAGATTTTGAGCTTTGGGGATTTGAATGAGCATGAAATCGAGACAAAGCTCAGAGGCAGTCTGGAGGTAGTCCTTGTGGATATGAATTTTGTCACGGAGCATGCACTCGGCCGCTCTGGCTGCTGCAGACATGGGTCTCGGGATATCCCTGTGCTGTCATAAGCATGTTACAGCTGGAATACTCAGTGTTTGTGCTTCAGTTTAGGAATTACCAAAGGGCACTCACCAGCCCCATCTTTTAAAGTGTTTTGCTGTAGACATGACCAAGAAGTCTTCATGAGTTGGAAGATGGAGCAGCTTCCTTGAGAGGTTGTAGATCACGAGAACAAAACGCTTCTCGGCCCTGTTCCTCCCAGAACCTTAGAGAGCAAAATTCAAGACTTTTACCTTAGCCTGAGAAAGGGAAGATGGAGAGCTTTTCCACATGACTACCCAAGCTGAGATCTCTTTTACAGTACAGGCAGTCACAGAGGAAATGAGTGGCCCCTTTATTTGTTCTTTTGTACTGAGCTTTTCATGGTAGAATCCAATCTTCAAAGAAGATGATAAGAAAATGTACAGATATAATAAAACCAATTAAAAAAGAAAAAAGCATGTATGGTTTTAGTGTGTATTATTGTTCTCAAGTCAGCAACTTTTCATGCAGAAAATATTATCAGTTTTTAAGAAAAAGATTGAGTGGAAAGGATCACAAATTGATTTTAAATGGTTCCAAGAACAAAAGGTACTGGATGGATGGCTGAATTACTCTTTTTAAAGCTTACTATGAATCAGGCAAGATCTAAACCGAAGAAAGATCTAGCTGAACACAAAATACATACTGTATTCGTGAGATGAATTTCAAAATGAAATACAATAAAATTATCAGCTAGTAATGAAATAAAGGAAAAAAATATAGATCTGTTCAGAACAGAAGAAATTGAATCATGACTGAGTTAAGTGAAACAAATATACCAAATTCCTCCAGAATGTGTATAAACAGTTAAAGGAATGCCACATGGAGTGCTCTACTGCACATTTTCCTAGATAAAAGTAGACTAGCATATATTTACCATGATGCTATAATACTAAGTGCAGTTTGTGAACTAGCTCAGTGTTTCTGATTTTGGATACAGATAGCATAGCTTTTTGGCTTGCATGTGAAAAATTAGTAAACAGAAGCAGCATTTGATAACTAAAGGACTTCAAGGGGTTCAAAATTCATTTGGACAGTCACATTAAGAACACTGAGACTTTACCTGTGACATGAAAGGACTGAGTCTAGAATATATAGATGTATGGCAATAACACATTAATACCAACACACTGGCAAATTAAAAGACACCCTTTAAGAACCAAGGTTCTCCTGGGCTTTTCCAGGTGTTGAACTGTAGCATTTTCTTTCATCAAAGACCTGATGAAGTGCTAAACATCCATAACTGTTTCGAAAGGAGGGTATGGCTACCTGAGAAAATCCAGGACTGGAGTTTAGTCACTCTTTCTCTAAAAGACCTTATGGGGAAGAGTCACAGTTGCAAGTATATTGGGTTTTACATATTTTATTTATCTCAAGATCCTGCATTGAAGTCAGTGGTGCAACTTCAGTATCCCTGCTGCAGGTGACACGGCCCAACCACAACAGGAGAGGAGCTGTGTGCAGCCAGCTCTGCTTTCTACCTCTCTTTCCAGCACTACAACGCACCAAAAACATGTGACAACAGCAGATAAATCAAATAAATCTAATAAAGTTTGATTTCAGGGTCTCAAAACTAGTTTCTGTAAAGCAAAAGTGTTGTTTATTATGTCACTTTATGTCTGCAGTGCATAAAGCAAAAGGATTAAAACAAAATGGCCTTCATCCTCTGTCTGCACACCAATCTTTCCTGGCCAGTTTCTCTAAGCTGTGTCTGCCCAGTTACTTGCTTCTTTGACTTTGTGAATCTGGCTGCAGACTGCTCCCAGTATCTGTCAGCATGTTTAAAACCTTCTCTTTCTCCCTTCTGCCTACTTCAGCATCTGTAAGGTTTTAAAATTTGGTTTGATTCTAAATTCAGGAATACTGCTGCTGTAGGCCACACATGTTTGGATGCAAGCTGTTTTGCTTCTGGTCCCCTCTGTTCTTCAGTGCCACTTGAAGATAAATTGCAGCTCACCTTTGTTCTTTGAAGGACCTGGTGTTTGCGAGCGGTTTGTTTCCTGTTGGTTTTGCATTAACAGCTTCCTCTGATTTAGTTCTGTGCATTCAGGTAGGATAATAGTGAGATAGTCTGAAGTCTGCATATTTATAGGAAATAAAGCAGATATCTTCCTCTTTCTGCAGAATATATGATAAAGCAAATAACTAATAAATGCCTAATGGCTTCTTGAGTTTCCAATCTTTGGCGTGGCTTACTCAGATTTTTATCCAAGTAGGAGGAAAATACTGAATGGAAATTCATTTTGAAAAGAGAGTTCATTCAGTTTGTATGGATCTGTTTTTCTGAAGTGTTCATGTTCTTCAGAAAGCACATTTTCTATATCACTCACTAAGCAAATAAAATAAAGGCTCTTGACCCCACACTGTTCCTCAGATGTGAAAAGGAAATGAAATCACACCTCCTCAGTTTTTTGTAATTCAAATTCTTCCCTGGAGGGCAGAGCTTAGGGAGAAAAGTACCTACATACTCTGCTCTCTCCTACTGATGTTACATATAAGTGAAGGAAGATCTTTCATTAAAAGCCCACCCATCATCCATGGAATTGTGTACCTTTTTTCTTTTTAGAACTTTTGTTTTATTTTTTTTAGTGATTAAATCTCATATTTTCTCAACAATCCTAAGGAACATCTAAGAAATAAAATAAAATAGCTAAACTAAGAAAACCCTCCACAATGTTTAGTGATTTTTATTCTCTAGCAAGGAGGGGATCACTAGTGCAATCATTCTTCTGGGTAAACAAATAAGAGTTGCCAATAAAAAGATCAGATGAAAATACGCTAACAACGTAACAAAGAAACAGCATCCAAGTCAAATAGAGCCTTGGCATTAACTGTAACAGAAACAAGTCCAAGGTTGGTAAATTCTTATTGTGTCTTTATTATAAGCTGCATTTGCAACTTCCCTCATGCCTTATCTACCATGGCATCCTGATGAAATGATATAAACTTTAAAGACCAAACCTTAAAGTAATGGCATGACTTTCTGTCCTAGTTGTAAAATCTTGGATGCTGAGAGAGCTTGTAGAAAAGTTACATATATGCATAAAGATTTGCATGTTGCTTTTGTCCGTTAGAATGTGAAATAAGTTATTGAAGGATGTGTTCTCTTGGCTTGCAGGGTTTCTAATTAGATTACATAAAAATATATGTAAAAAATCATAACAATTAAAAAATCATCAAGTAGACAGCTGAACAAGGCCTACATCCTGGATGTGGTAAGGATTATATTAATCAACCACAAGCCAAGACTTTTGAAGTTGCCTAAGCTGCAGCAACAAGGCAGCTTGTGGTGTTCAGTCACCTAAAGATGAACTGGAGATCTACCCCAGGAAAGTGTTGATCAGGACATTTCCATAGTTGTATTTATTCCCTAGATCTCAGATCTATTATTTTGCATTCAACTTTGCCTTGGCAGATGGTCTCTAGTCTGCTCTTTCTTCAGGTTAACACTCTTATACCTAAACTCTTAGCAGAAAATAATGATATCAATTGCCACAGAAACCAAAACAAAACTCTAAGTACCTGTTTTGATAACCTTAGCTATACATTGGTTTCACTTGAGAGATTTTGTGGGAGTGCCTTCTAATTTCTATTAGAATAAATATGGATTTGAACTAATCAAATTCCTTCAGCAATATAATTCAGTCTATGTGAAGTCAGTGAAGGGATATAGATTTATGCCAGATGAATATCTGACTTAGTTTTTATCTACAGAAAAAAAATACTGTTTATAACTTCCTATTTCAAAATTGTTTCCTGAAAGTTTTCTTATAAAACTAGATGGTTTTGAGGTTTAAAGTTATTTGGTTATCAAAAAAGATAGGGAGATAAAACCTGAATCTTCTACTGATGCATTAAAGTAAACAAGTGAAATTAAGCTCTGTATGTAGTAAAGCTTCCGGGAAACAACTTCATTTTGGGGCACAGCTGAAAATTTGTTCTCTGCTTAGAAAGATGCAAACTCTGTGAATATAAAGGAATCAAAATTGAGACATTCAAAACTTGGCTATATTAAAACGTAGAGAAATGTAGCCTGATGAAATAGCTCAGAACCTTCTGCTTCATGCAATGTTATCATACCCTTCTCCAGGCAAATTCCAAACTGGCAGCCTTGACATAGGTTTCTCCATCAGATTTAGGTGATGAGACATAATCTGTGAACCACATGGTATGAGAAGCTATGACTTCCCATACACTTCTCTATACCCATAGAAACTCCCTTCCCGAATCCCCTCTTTCCCAGCATGGTAAGCCCCAGCTGATAAGATGACAAGGAAGACAGTAAGAAAGAGAAAACCTGACATGAAAGTCTTCAGTAGGAGCTTATGAAATTCAGAACTAGTTCTGAAAGGAAGTACTTAATTTTGGATAGATACTTGCTCTTGTGATGCTTTGGTGGTTCAGCAAGTGGCATCTTCTGTCCCAAGGTACACATCTGGTCTCTCCATCTCTTAGAAATAAAAACAAGTAAAAAGAAAAGGTAGTTTATACAGGAAGAGCTTCTTTAAAATAAATAAATAACTTTTAAAGCTTTATTCTTTTTCTTTGGGAAAACAGAAAATCCCCAAAACTGACCTCTAGATTTGAAGGTACTTCATTTCTTACTATGTTATACTACTCATTATATTAATTAATTTGCCATCTCTGATGGGCATAGAGGACATGAACTCATAAAAGATGCTGAAAAGTAATTGCTTCCAAATATGTTGTCGTATTGAAGAGCACAGATATCACAGCTGCTTCCCTCACTCTCTTTTTGTGCAGTTTCACAATGAGCTGACTAAAGAACATGAGGTAAATGTAGGCTATAAACTGCAACTCATTTTGGTGAAACACGAGGACTACATTTTAATATGAAATATCAGCTGGTAAGGGAGGCCAGCTGCTGCTGAAGAATGATCACCCAAGCTCTAACTCTACCTTCTACCTCACTAAGTGACTCAACAGCTATGAACACTGAGTACAAGTTGACCTCTTATAGTAAATCCCTTCAACAACAGTAGGATTTATATCTCAAAATAAAGCATCAATGTCTTAGCTTTTCTAAAATATGTTTTGCTAGTCATCCAATTTTATACAGGAGGTTTTAAGTTGTTTGAATTAAGGCCAGTATCTTCAAATACATGTGCTGAAACTCTGTTAGCATCCTGTTGGTAACAGCCACTGAACAGGTACTGTTTCCATTTTTTATTGTCTACGCTTAGATGAAAAGGGTCTGTTATGAGACAGAAAAGCTGGAAGGCTGAGGCCCAAGGCTAACAAGATTCATAGTTTCATAGAAGTTGCAATTTTATTTCTCATGAATCTCTAGATCAGTGCTTTCTGAACAGGCTTTTCTCAGGTGCCTCACTTAGAGATAACGGGGACAGCAGCAGCTCCCCTGAAGCTCTGTGCTTAGCTGCCTCAAGGGCAGGTGGAGATGTGTCTCCCAGCTGCAGTCTTCACAGATTTTATTCTGCGTAGTTCTCTGGGGTACCTTTTGTTGCACTGGGCTCAGTGTTGCTGCACAGTGAAGCAGTTTGCAGGACCAAGCTTTTCCTTTCTTCCCAGTATCTTGATTCCTCTGGAACCCTTTAGACATGTTATTGACTCCACTTACCATTATTTGCAGTTCAATAACTGTAATTTCCCAGGACACTTGAAAGCCACTTTTTGCTTTTTTCAAACAATTAATGATGCTTTATCACCACAATAAACTGGTGTGTTATAAGAGACTGTAACTGAATGGGTTGGATGCCTTTACGCTCTGTCTTTGAATCTGGAACTCAGCTCAAGTTTGAGAGACCAAAGGCATGCAGATCAAAATGTACCCAATGGGATCATGATTGGTTATATATATACATATAGATATGTGTGTGTGTGTCTGTTGTTTCACAGAGGACTTTGCAAATGAAAGAATGAGTTAGATTTGCTAGTCTCCAGATCCATGTTGTTATCTCAAATACTACAAAAGTGAATGATTTCATTTCGTTTCCTTCCTGTACTGATTGTTTTCAGCCAAACTGAAATAGTTCCTTATCGCAGTTTCTCCAGCACAGGGGAGCTACATGCACCAGGGGGAGAGCAGAGCTGTGACTCCTTGGTATTCACCCTGTTCTGTACTCAGACCTGTGAATCCCAGAGCTGCAGAAATCAGCTTATCTGGCCCAAGCCTTAGTGGGTCTATGGGTGGGACTGACTCTACCCACCATGGCACCTGGGTGGATTTCCTCTGCTTGTTCCTCAGTCAGGGTAGGCCTTCTCTCTGTTAGAGGAGGCAAGAGATAAAATAGAAAATTTTAAATCTTCCATTTTAAAGATGAAGGAGGAGTCACTGGGACAGTGGTCAGAGATGTGGCCTGGGCAAGGGACAAGTAGAACATGAGGGTGGGCTTGGTCGTGCTGGGCTGGGCCAGGACAGTTCTTTTGGCTGTAGAAAATGCTCTCACATTTGTTACACAATTTTAGGTAAATCCCTTTAGATAATTATTTTTTATTTATACGCCTTCTCAATAATTATTAAAAATCTCTAGGTCATAATTTCAAGGACCTAAGCATGTGTTTTCCTGAAACAATGGGTCTCAAGTATATATGTAGAGAATTTCCCCAGGTGAAGATGGGTGTAGACATGACTTTGAATGCTTTTGGAAATCAGAAACAGCACGTCTATGAGTAAGTTTATTTTTAAAATTAAATAAACAAATATAACTAATTCAATGTCTGGGAACTGTGACTACAGCAGTGCTTAGTATTTTATTGCCGTTTTGAAATTATCTAAATAGACAATTAACAGGTTGTCCCCAAAATCTTAGTGAACTTGTCAGCATTCAGTTTTATTTGATAATTATTTATGGGTTTTAAGGAAGAATTTTTCCTGAAAGATACAAAAATGTATCTCAGCTGTAGAAAGCATGCTTGCTAGTTCAACTTAGCTCTAAAGAAAATTTAGGATCTTCATGATGAATTCTTCATGAATACAATAGAGCATTTCTGCATTAATTTACCCTGTCCCATTCTCCCTGCTGTCTTACTGGCTCAACACCATTTAGTCTTAGTGAAAAAATAAGTTTCCACTGCTAAAAGTGACAAAGATATCAAGCTCTATTGTACAACTTAAATAGATTTAATTGTTTTTTTCTCTCACATTAACATTTGTAGCATGCAGTAACTACACAGAATTATTACTGGGGTAGTTTTTCAGTTAATTCTGTTACAGAGGATTCCAGGTAATTGTGCCACACCAGCCTGACACATGGAAAGATTTGTAAGAACCAGTCTGGGTTAAAGACCAACTCTGGAAAGGGATGATTTTTGTAAAGGTTTCAATTTCTTTTGATGCTTGTAGTCTGACATTGGCAGGTTGAGCATGTGTTGGTCAAAAAATCCTTGCCAACGAATCTTTCTGCTAATCTTAATACATACACATAATCTTTCTGCCATATGACATTAGCAGCAAAAGCACAGTTAATTAGTGAGAGTTCACTCCTAAAGACTGAGAAACATTGCCAGCTTGCTTCCATGTCTTCAATAAAAGTGCCTTCTCACCTGCCAATACTGAGATGTTGTACTACAGTTTTTTAAGGGCCTGCTGGACAAAACCTGTATGCAAACATCACAACGATATATTGGAATAGGAGAAATTTAGACCTCAGGAGAACATCTACTCCAGCTTCCTGCACTGAAGCACCATCGTACCACCACAGAGATTATAACTAACACACTGCTTCCTGGCAACTTTGTCAGAAGCTGCTAATTCAGAGTGTGCAACCAGTTAAGTGTCCATACATGCCTTGCTGTCTGTGGCAGGACTTCCATTAAATACCTAGAAGACATGGGCTGGAAGTCTGTGTGGGAGAACTTTTTGTCTTTTGCTAGAGATTCACCTCATATAAGCCCTAAGGGAATTTCGGTTTCCAGTTGAATTAATTCAGCTTTGCCACCATGCTCCCTGTTCTCAGTAAGCGGCTGTTTGAGGAATCATCTGTCGGCACAGGGTCCTGTGGGAAATGAGGTCAGCCATCTGCAAGATCCTTGGACAGCAACTCCCGTACAAGGGGCTGGCTCCTAGCTCTCAGGGAAATAATCTACACAGACTTGAACTGGTGTTTTATTTTGGTGATTTCCCAAGCCTGAAGAGAATATCTCTGGGTAAACAGCTCTTGTACCCAAGTTTGTTCTGTGGTTCCTTCCCTTAGTCACCCAGAAGTGGGAGCAGAAAATGCTCCTCCCCAGACTGCTAGGTAAAGGACGCACAAATGCAGGGAAGGTGAAACCACTTTGCCACATCTCTGTATACAGCCTGAATATTTGAATTTTATGCTGGTGAAATACAAGATATTCATAAAGAGTAGGTATTTATTTTTTGATCAAAAATAAGATATCTCTAGGCCTATTCAAGAGCTTTCAGAGCATGAAGAGACTTCTGTGCACAGAAGTTGTGGAGAAATCAAAGCTAAATGCAGGTTTAACAGAATTTGAAAAAAATCAGTTAAGTTTATTTCTTGTACACAATCAAATATAGCTTATACCCTTTCTTCTTCTGTCATCACCCCACTGCTTTCCAACACAGTCAAGTTTCACTTAGTCATCAATTTCTCTGCAGTTTGTTTCCAGGACTGTAGCAATTATTTTGCAAGATGGATGCAGTGGTAGAACACTGGACTATGTGAAATGGGTTGTCAGCAAGGTACTGCTCTGAACCACTAGGATAAAAATATCAAGGAAAAATACATATATACTCACAAGTAAATATGATTTAGAAATTAATTAGAAGTAGCAGCTGAAAGCAATAATAAAAATCAATATTACAACAAAGTCAATTTTCTGGTCAAGGGTTTAAGCTTTCTTTATCAAATTGCCGTTTTTTCTCATGAAAAAAGGGAATTTTCTTGAAAAGTCACAGCTTTCTACCTTCAAATATTTGTAGGCTTTAAATTATCAGTGTTTCAACAAACCAGCCTCCCCAAATATTTCAAAGAAAACAGTAAAGAAGAAGGAGAAAAAAATTGAATAATTCTTTAAATGGGAAAAAATGCCTGGGATTCCAGTAGGTTCAAGAACATGTCCTAAGGAAAGAGCGTAGGGCAGCACAACATACACAAATGCGCTTGTGCATCCTATCGGCAGTGCTTCCCTACAGAGCACAGAGAAATTGTAAACATTGATGGTAACGGATAGGGGCCCTGTGTTTGTGTGAGGCTGAACTCACCAGAGCTGTTATAGGTCTTTGACTGCCCACCACCTCCCTCTCCAAACAGCACACTGCCTTCAGGCACCTGTTCACTTCCCTCTGTGCACATCTGCCGTAATTAGGTCCAGTACGCTACCGGAAGAGTAATGCATACAACCTAATATCTGACAGTTCAGATTAGGATGGATACGTAGCCTCGACTGAAGACTACATACAGATATAAAGGCAAAAGAGGAGAAAAAAATAAGATAGCTCCTTATTCAAGAAAAATCCAACTCTGTCCAGCTTTGACAAACATTCATTTACGTTTGTATTGCAATACCTCTTCTAACTTGTTGCTCCAAATAAATATCTTAAGACTATATATAGAAAATTGGCCTACAACTGATCCACACAAAAGTTCTTTTCCAACTTTCACTGCAGTATTTTTCCTCACACATCTTTTGCACCAAAGATATTCCTTTTTCTCAGTATCTCACTTCACTGACTGTAATTTAAATATCTCCAATCCTCATTAATTTGCAGTTAGGAAATTAGGCCAGATCTGTATTCCTACTAATGTAAAAAAATTGCCTTCAGGAAAATCAAAAGAATTTTAATGACATTTCTTTACGTAAATAAAACAGTCATGCAGTCCTTTTTTCCTGTTCTATTTTCATTGTGCTGGTTAAGGAGTGGGAATATACCCTTATAATCAAGCATGGTTTATATAATATGTTAATTCATAAGTGGTGGCTCATCATCAGCAATGTGAACTTTGAGAACTCTGGGAAGAGTACAATGAGGACAGGTTTTTCTTCTGGGCTTCCAGTGCACTCTACAGAGAATGTGTTCCACAAGCGTTTGCAGAGACGATGTGCTGCCCCAGCCATGCAAGGCTGGCCTTCTTGCCTGTGCAAGCAGGAATAAGCCTAATAATCTTATGGAGCTCTTTTAAGTTCACATTTATATTTCCAAGACCTATGTATATTTGGCCATAATGTTTTCATGATACCTATTTTCTGGTACACATAGAGAAGAAAAAAAAAATAATTCATTTTTTGAGCAAAAAGAACACTGTAAACCCAAACTGAATATAGGAAGGAAGGAGAGTTTTGTGCTGAGGACTCAGCAATTTAAGCTCAGTACTCACTAGGCTACAGAATTACTGAGTAGCCTGATGACTCAACTCTTCATTCGTCAAGAGTGTATGTGTGTCATTGCAAAAGAGTATAAAATGGCAAACAGCATTTAGGAAACTGAATTCTGCCCCAGGTCATGCAATTCAAAGGAACACAGGGAGAGATGCAGCTTGCACTAAACTGGCCAGCTGGTGGCCAGCTGGATCACTCTTTACACTTCATCAACTGTAAACTGGATCTGCATTGGCTATAATGGGAATTTAGGCACATACAGACATCATATTGCAGTAACTTTGACTGATGTGCCTTAATTCTGAGGTTTCCAGCCCTTTTTAATGTGCTAAAGTCAGGCAACCTGGCTCTCTCTGCTCTGTTTTCCTTACCTATGAATGAGGACAACAAGGACTAGTGCAAAGCAGCGTTGTAGTCTAGTTCAATTAACATTTGAACTTTTCTCTGGGGTAAAGTAATTTGGGTAAAACTCATGTTCTTCTCTGCGAGAACAGTCTTCATTGGTGGAGCTCCTCTCATCTCCTACCTTGCAAATTAGTGTCTCAGTTGATTACGAAAGGATGAGCTCTCCTTTCTGAGAATTAGGCATACTGCCTTCCCCATGCTGTACACAGCTCTTTACATAAAAATTTTAAACTTAGCCAACAATTTTTCTATGGAGCTTTTCAGTATTTTTATTACTGTCATGGGAATTAGATATAGTTTTTTACTGAATTACAGTAATGCTTCAACTTCTCTTTCTTAGTTTTGTTTTAAAATACTTTTCAAGTATTTTCTGTTTAACTGCAATCATAATAATGAGAACTTTTTCATCTTCACAAACATTAGCCTTCCCTAATTGGTTATCAATAGAAAGAATGGGAGAGAAAATGTATGGTTGTATGAGTTATCCTAAAAAGAAATATGCCCAAGGAGTTATGATCAAGACAGAAAAAGAACATAATGCTCTGTTGCCTTTGTCGGTATCTTTCTAGAAAATTAATATACCACAGTTAAGGTAATTACAGCATTTGTGTGTGATCTATCAAGACACAGTGATTATAAAAAGCTGCTGTCTGGAAAATGCACATCTTCTTATTCCTCCTCCAATTTGATTCCTAGTAGAATGCCAAATAATTTACACAATTGAAAATTACATTTTTTTAGCTTTCTTTTCAGTAAAGTACCATGTCAAGCGAGATGATTGGTATACATCCTTCTAGATTAAACAAATTGCAGTGATCTCCAGGATGCTAAGATTTCATTTTCTCTGACTGGTGGATTCCAACTATCAAGAGATTCATCACTGCAAATTATGCACTTGCAAACAAACCAAAACAGGATGAAAAATAATAATGATTTAAGATACCTGTTCATAAACAAATATTTGATAAACTAACAGCTTAATTCCCCACTCCTTCATAATGCTGTCCACAGTTTTTATAGTATCATAGCAAGACTCTGACTTGGTGGGTTGCCGTAACATGCTTGTTTTGCATGTACTTGTTCTGGCCAAAGTGCAGGAGTTTGACTCTGCTGGAGCAAAATACACAGGTAACACAACACAGTGCTTCAGCAGACTCTAAAAGCTTAAGGTGGCCACATGGATCACTCTCCTCTTGTTAAAGCCGGGCCATTGTGCCAGAAAGGATTCAGCAGCACGATGTTCAAAAGATGGGATAACCTCTACTGTGTACAAGTATTATTAAGGGTGTCCGAAGATTTTCAGAGGCCTACAATTCAAATTTTGTGAACATATTTATTCCCCTTTCTTGCTCTTATTTACTCTTTGCTCTGAAACTTTTAGAAATTAAGATGTTTCCCGGAGCAGCCAATACTTGCAGTCAATTTAAATTGAGCAGAAAACCCCTAAAATTCTCCTGTGTCGGTGAACACCAGCATTTTCATTCCCAAGTGTTATGAGAAAAATACTGCTGTACATTCATACAAACAGTTTTAATATTCAGCCTGTCAGCTTAACTTTTGTCTCTCATGCTCAGATTTAGATTCCAAGCTGACACTATGAGGATACCAGTTTATCAAAATTCAGTTCACATTTACAGTTTCTGACTGATGATAAATGGACAAAACCTCTTCATCCACGTGGCTCATACACATGGACATATACAGGCAAGTGTGTGAGATTACAATTTTAAAATCAGTTCCCACCTAAACTTACATAAAATGTGGAAAATTTTTGCTGCTAGGGAATTTTGATAGTTATAAGCAGACGGGAGGAAAAGAATTGCATTGCAACAGCAGAAAAAGGCATTTCAACTTTAACCTGTAATACACACTATGCTTGTCACTGCAGAGATCTCAAATGGAGTAAAGCAACAGGCAAGTGTATCTTAATATAGGAAATGCAAATGTGTAAGGATTATAAAGTTCTCCTTACTATATTATTAAAAGCATCCTCCCCCCTCTAGATCTGTACTGCATTCAATGCTCTTGGGGAGCATCAGGCATTTTGTAAATCCCAAATGGTGTTATGCATGAGGTAGGGGTTGCATCAACTTCAGCAAGATAGCAACGCTTCTAGGCAGAAGAACAGCAAACTTTTCAGCATTTACGCATATTTATAAGTTAAAACTTAGGCACTACAGCATACCCAAGTGTGCTAGGCAGAAGCTTGAAGTTCTATCAAATCTGTTAACACAGACTATTGTTCTTAACAGCCCTACATATCTTAGTATTTGCTTAAACTGCTATCATTTCTCTCTTTAAAATGGACATGTTAGGTAAGACAAGCAACATGTTTAACAAAGAGTTTGTAATACAAAATTGCAATTGGTGCTTAAGCGAAAAATCTGACAACTACAGAAGGGTAGGCAATTCCTCCCACACCCTCGACCCCTTTAAACAGAACTAATACACTGAAGCTCTTTATCCTTAAAGAATTCAGCCACATACTCATTCTCCATACAGTTTTTCAGACTACATGGCTGACCTAATGAGGGTGCAACGGTCAGAGAGTAACACGCACACACAGAGCACTATGTTTAAAAGGCTTTGTAGACAAAGCAGACTCAATGAGAAGGTGACTGCGTGTTCTAAATAATACAAGGCTATCTGTGGTGTGCATGCATATGTGTGTGTTGAGGGGCGTTTAGCAGGCAGACTTCATCAACGGCTGAAGTGCTTGTCCACTTCAGTTGCTGAAGCTCTTATACTTCGAGTTTAGCTTCGTCAGATGAGGAGGCTATTCACAGGAAAGGGGATTCCAAACTGAACCAAAAAATACGAATGCACTTTTGTCAGACAGGAAGACTGATGTTATTACAAGCTGCCCTAGAGGCCAGGAAGTTTTCTACCTTGAGCACACCTTCTTCACTTTCATGTCAGAACCTCAAGACTAAAACCGGAGGCAAAAAGCTCAGAGAAAAAAAAAATTCTTCCCTGACTCCAAATAAGTAATTCAGTACAAAATAAATAAATAAAATAAAATAAAAAAACCCAGAGGGCTTCTTCAGTGGTTGGACATCAAAGTCTAACTGAGTATATGGAAAAAAATAGAATTTGCCTGGGGCAACTCAAGGTGCCAAGCCATGGAGCAAACATTATGAACAGTTCCCTTTGTGTCAGCTCACTGGAAAGCAGAGTGTGAGCAAAGCTGCTTACTGAATTGTAAAATGATATGTGCACTCACTGTTACTATTCACTGTGCAAAGTTACATGTATTTTGGCCCAACTTCTGCCATCCAACAGGAAACTTCTAAAGTATTTGTTATGTACTTGTGTGCCAGATGCCGCATTTATCAACAAATATGAAAAATACGAAAAACTAAGAAGTATATTTCTTAAAGCAAAGTTTTATAGATATTTGAGGGCAGAGCGTGGTACCTACAATTTACATGAGATGCAAAACTTACAAGTTATTATAAATCTTTATGTGAATGAAAAGAAACAGCCACTTGATGGCAGCAGAATACACGACACGAGGAAGGGCCTGGTGCCCCTCCTCATCACCAGCTAGGAGAATCTGAGTGAAAGGCAGGGTGTTGCCTTCAACTGTTTATAAGGAGTGTTCTCTGCTTGCCTAGTTTGAAACAGGGGCAGGTCCAAGACGAAAGCTGTAACTGTGAAGTTAGGAAGCTACATGGTTTGATGTAATAGTTCATTGAGGAGGTAGTTGTAGTTCATCAAGGACCAATAGATGGGAAAAGTGGAGTGCTTGAAGGCAAGAAGTAGCATCTCCAACACCTTGTTACACATCTGGTTGTAAAGGAGCAGGCTAATGAATCAAATGCTACCCAGCTGTGCAAGACATCAGAGCTACACCTCAGTGTCTCCAAATCCTTATTGGTCCATCAAATAACAAATTTACATTATATGGTGTTGCATAACTATGGTTACATGGGTTACTAGTGCATACACAAAGACTGCTAAAAAAAAGACACTGAAAAAGGTGGGTTTTTTTCAATAAAGGAAAAGAAGAGGCTCAGATTTCTGGTCTCTTCTGAATATACATGTGGGAAGAAATTTCTCAAATCCTATCATAAATGGATACATTTTATTCTATCGTTGTTTGTTGTTGTATCTTTTATGTTAATTCTTCTTTTTATCTGTGCTCAGTAGCCTTAACTTTATTCCTTGTCCAGCTCCCACTATCTTGTTTCTTCTGGACTTTTAGTCACCATGTTTAATTGCTCCAGTCTTTCACTTCTGAAGGCCTGTCTTCCTAGTGATAAAGAACCTCAGCTGTAGCATTCACCCGTGTTACCTTCCTAACAAGAAGTATCAATCTACCAACAGACATTTGGATGTTGCCAAACTGTTTTGCTGGATTGAGATAGGTTCAGTGAGATATGGGTATCTGACGTGCTTTCTCCCTCTCTCCTTGTCAGTCTTCTCACCCTGTGCCCTCTGTAACCCCCTCACCTCTAGCTCATCTGACCATCCTGAGAGGTTAGGACCTTTCCCATTGGTAACTTCAGCTCTTGGTGGAGGCTGCCACACAAGGTGACACTGGGGCTGTCTTTTCTTCCCCTCACAGCACCACTTCTTGTTATTCACCAGTCTTTCTTGCAGTTGCCCTCAGGTGCTGCACAACTGGTACAGTTGCCAATTATCATGAATTTGCAAGACGGCCTTGGGATGTGGTGATTCCAAAAAATCAGAAAGAGAGAATTTGTTACACAATGTGCAGCAAGGTGTCAAACTCCTGTGGGATGCTTTGAACTCCAAAGTCTTACATGGGTTACATATACAACTGGCCTAATTCAATGAATAAAAACCTATCAAGACTATGAAATGCAAAGGCATCATCTGAGCTGCAGGTCACTGGAGAGAAGGAAAGTCTGGAGAACAATCGCTGTATGGTTACCCTGCTCTTATAAATTACGAAGTTCTTAGCCAGTGTCAGGGAAAGGGTATTGGACTAACTCTGTATGGGCATTCTTATTTGCTTATATAAAATATTTGGTATTTTTTTCCCCTTGAAACCCAACTTTGGAAACTTCAGTGTTTGGGGTTTTGTACTGTAAGTTGTGGTGATTAAAAAAAAAGTATCTTTAAAAGGACGCAGAAACATAAAGGCCATGAACAAATTTGCATTTAATGGGCTTTGTACTCTTGATTTTTTGGTAAAGCTCGTAAATGGCATTGATGTTTTGTACTGAGAATAACTGGTATAGGATAATGGCTTAAGCAAGCTTTTTATGTTTAAGAACACATGAATCAACACACTAACTTAAATCTCTTTAATTTTAAAACATAATGGTAAAGGGCATAAATAGACAGCCCCAGTTTTCTCTCATACACAGCTTGTTTTCCAGTGCAGGCTCATGTGAATTAAAGGTCCCACCTAGCTCACCAGCTTTGAACCTGTTCCTGCCTATAAAAATGGATTTTAAGGATTTTAAGGATTATCTTTGGCAAAGAGATTTCAGACAAAGTAGTGCGCTTTTGGGGAGCAGAGGTCACAGGTTAAAGAATCAGATATGCAAATCTAAAAAGCAATTGTTGACAGAATTCTTTCTGTACGGAATGTAACTGACAGCATTTTCCAAGGTACTAATGCAAGGGTGCTGTGGCTTGAGGCAGCTCAGCTCAATGCAGCCACTTGCTCACTCCCTGCCCCAGAAGGATGAAGGAGAGGATTGGAAGGGTGAAAGCGAGGAAACTTGTGGGCTCAGATAAAGACAGTTTCATAGGTAAAGCAAAAGCTGTGCATGCAAACAAAGCAAAGTAAGGAATTCATACACCATTTTTCATTGGCAGCCAGATGCTCAGCCATCACCAGGAAAGCAGGGCTCCATCATGCGTAACGGTTACTTGGGGAGACGAACACCATCACTCCAAACTTCCACCTTCCTTTCCTCCTTCCCCCAGCTTCTATTACCAAGCACAATGTTACATGGTATGGGGTATCCCTTTGGTCAGCTGGGGTCAGCTGTCCCAGCTGTGTCCCCTCCCAACCTCTTGTGCACCCCCAGCCCACTTGGTAACAGGACAGAGTGAGAAACAGGAAAGGACCTTGGCACTGTGCAAGCACTGTTCCACAATAGCTAAAACATCCCTATGTTATTAACTATGTTTTGAACACAAATCCAAAACATAGCATCATATGAGCTACTGTGAAGAAATTTAACTCCAACCTGGCCAAACCCATTACAAGGGAACACCACTGTCATTCTTAGGAGTGGTGGGTTTTTTTGCTTTTTTATTCTATAGAGACAGGTTTTCAGCAGTATGATTTCCTTTTCCATGGGCTGAAGCTGAAGAGATTATTTTGCCTCTTTTTCCCTGCAGTAAGTAAACGGTCATTTCAGAAATTTTATTAACTGGCTTCAGCACTTCCAATGGAGTGAAAGCATCAGGGATTCAAATGTTTATTGGTCCTGTTAAATTGTACTCCCAAAAAACATCAGATCTGCATGATATAGAAATGACATTATTGTAGCGTATCTAACCCAATGTCTAAGAGCCCAGCTAAGGTGAAAACATTAGGTTAAGATCTCTCTTGCTATATATATAAAATTTTATATATACAATATAAATGTTGCTGCTATTTAGAACAGTCAATTAATTTATCCATGAAAGATGAATAGATTTGGAACATCAATATGTGCAAACAACACACACATAGATTTCCATTAGAAAAGTAAGTTCAACTCTAGGCTGTTTATGAATACAGCGGATATTGTCTCAATACCTGAATATTTTCTTTTAATGAGGGACATTTTGGTTAAGAGGAAAATTGTGAGTATATCCAATACAGAAGTGTTCAGCTTGCTAATGCTTACAGTTTTCAAATGGTCTGTTCATATGTCTAAGTAGGTAATTAATAAAAGATGAATAGCACAATATCAAAAGACAGCTGTGTTAGCTGCAGAAATATAATGAAGGCAATTTAGTAAGTTTCAGAACAAAACCCACAAAAATTTTCTCAGTTCAAAAGACCCGACTGAATCTTCAATAAAAATCTTAACTCACTGCAGTGGTTTGCACATATGGTACTTTCTACCCACAAACTTCTTAAAATGCTCCTTAGAGACATGGATTGTACTACAGGTGTATTTTTAAATGTCGTCATAAAAAATGGGATAAAGAGCTCATCAGTCAGCCGGAACAGTGAACAAAAGGGTCTTCAGTTCATGGAATGATCTAATCTCTGAGTGTCCTGTTTGGTAAGGGCACATAGGACTCTGTCTTTGGTTGTGAACACAGGTGAGTCCTTTATAAAATCAAGGAAAAGTGATCACTAACAGGGGTTGCCTGTGGTTATGGCGTGCAAACTATGAATGGGCAACTGACAAGGGGCCCATTCCAGTTTCTGTAAAACTCAGTGAAAGAAAAAACCTTTGCTTACTTTTATAATGGTCTGGATTAAGTGTAGTGTTTGATTGGAGATCTATTGATTTGGGATTTTATTAAAAGAATTTCTGATTTTTTTCTGGCTTTTCAGCAGTTGAAACTCTTGCAGCAACATGTCTGTACAGAATAACCTAGCTGTTATTTTGCAATTTTTGTCTCTGAATAAGTTTAGAAAATTAAAAAGGAGAGGGAAAGGTTCAAAAAAGTTATGTAGTAACCAGCACTCTAGGACTATATTAATTAGCTTAAAATATTTGTGTAAGAGTATAAGATACTGTATGTCATAAAGAATTTTTTTGGGAATTGCTGTTCATCCTGAGTTGTAACACAAAACCAAAAAATTGCACTATGAAATTAGGAGTTATCATATTCAAAACTAAAAAAAGTCAATACTTTTTCATGATACTAATAATTGGACGGAATGACTTATTGCCAAGGGAAGCACTGAAGGAAAAAAAATAATAGTGAGAGGTAAAAATGATTGTACATTTTCACAGACAGCAAAAATTCTAGAGTTATAAATGTTATTGCTAAAAATATAATTCTGGAAGAGATATTAAAACATGCTTCAGGGCTCAAATCAGTATCTCACTAATAAATAACGTGATGAAACTTAATGTACGGGGGTTGATTATTCTTCCAAAATATCTAGACTAGCCTTTTGTTAAAAACTATAGATTAAAAGGACCTTAAGTTTACTAAGCATGGCACTTGTCAAATAACCACACGTAAGAACTCTTCGGAAACTGGCTCATTGTTTCATACTGTCAGTTTTCCATAGGTGACATTTTGATATAGATTTCTCCTAGCTACCAGAAGAGGAGAGGAGAGTACACCGGTCTGTGGGAGATAGTCCAAGGTTAATCCAACTCTAGATTTACTTATTTATACAGTTGTGGGTGTGGGCCTTGGGACTGGGTGGCTGCCCTTTATAGAAATAGCTTGAGAGGCTCTGACTCACATTGTTATGAGTCACAACACTGGAAAAGACTACTAATTAGTTAACTATATTAATTCTATACAAAAACAATAGAAACATGATAAAATACATTCAAGAAAACAGCATAAGGATGCAAATAATACCTTAATGCAAATGTGTTACCCTATACAGTCAAATAACATAAGCTGGGTTTAAAAAATTAGTCTCAGGGTGTTCTTTGCAATTAATGCAATCTGCTTGAAAGGTCCTGATTTGAAGCTAATTAAGCTGGTAGACTTCCAGGGTGTGACAGGTCCAGTGGTTTCATGCAAATACTTGGGAGGGGGGGGGGGGGGGGGGGCGGGGCAAGTAGCTTTATTTTGGACATTTTAAAGTACTTTTTTTTGTTGTTGTTTTGCTTTTTCATTTAAAAATTAACCTAAAAATGTAACCATTTCCTCTTATTTTGTGAATAACTCTGAGAACTAGATATAGCAGGGAGTCCAGCGTAAGTTTTAATAAGATGTAATGTGATTAATGCATTTTCATTAGCTAGAGGTGAATTTAGAAACCGCTTAAAGAACATACAGCTACTCAAGAGAAAGAAAAAGTATCTGCAGTACCAGCAAATCATTCCTGCATAATCAAAGAAAGCTGGAATCATACTCAACCCACCTGCTCAGTCTTCAGGACTGCTAAAATGGCACCAAAATCCCCAGCTCCCTAAGGTTATAATTTACTTTCTCATAAGTTTGTAGCTCAGTAGTCTTTAAAACTGTGGCTAGAACCTGATATTTAAACAAGGTTTTTTATATGAATACAAATATATATTATAGAAAGAAACCTGGAAAAATCTTGGATTCAGATTCACACTTTACTATTAAAAAGCAAATAATATTAATTTGATCTTATTTCATGTTAACTATTTTTCAACCTCATGGAGTTGCTACTAAAATCAGATTTGGAATGCAAACTGGACACCAAAAAAATCAACATTAATTGCATACCTAGTGCTTGAAAAGAGATTGGAAAAAAAACTTAGAATAGCGATTGAGCTACTTCTGAAGTAAATGACAAATAAACAAAGGGAATAAATACAATTTATTTTCCAATCTAACTATAAAAGTATTTCTTAATTAGACTCATATTGGCCCTCCAGGCCAAAATACTTGAAACTGGAAGTGAGTGAAGAAAACATCTGACTAGATGGTCTCTGTGGTCTTAGGTCAACATGTTTGCCTTTGGTTTATCCATTTATTTTAAATAAAATGTTAACCTTTGCCAACCTTTGAAAAAAGAAAAAAGTAACACAATAAAAAAATTCTAAGCATTTATTTTGTTCAAAATGCAAACTCTTCTATTATCTTCTATGCAATTAAATTCTCAAAATTACTTTCTTCCCTCCCTTTCTGCAGTTTTGAGCCTTTTGAGATTCCCTGCATTTCATATGACTGCAGGGACATCAAAATATAATCAACATAAGAGGTCCTTTCTGGTTCAAAACTTAAAGCAAGCTGTTTGGGGGTCTCCAGTAGCTAGCTACCATGGCTGGTCAGATGGTTGGTCCACCCCCTAAAGCCCACATTAGAACATGCCATGAAACTGTATGCTATGCTTACATCACAAGGAGCTACAAACAGATACTCAAAATCAATCATTTGGAGAAAGGAAGGGATGGGAAGGCAGAGGAAATCAGTCAGTTGAAAATTGTTCATCTGAGACACAAGCGTAACATTTTTGATGTTTGTAGAATAAGGATAGAATGTCAAATTGTTTGGACCAAATTAATAAAATTACAATATTCTAACGATAGCTGGAATTAAAAACGTTTATACTCAGAAGTCTGAGTACATCATTTGTATCATGACTGCATCATGAATATCAGTGTTATCACTCGATGTGCAGAAGCTCACACAGAAGGTTTCCTGCACAAGACTGTGCTCTAAAATTTTCTTGTGAGAACACATGCAGGTGAAGTTTTCCTTCTTCAGCTTTTTTTCCTTTATATTATTTTCAGCCATCAAAAGAGTGAATAGAAATCATATCATATCCCTAGGTTAATCAACCAGGCAAGAAGAAGGAACAGTTGGACTTCATGATCTTAAAGGTCTTTTCCAACCTAAGTGATTCCATGATTCTATGATTCTAAATAAATTGAAATGAACATTTGTAGAGATCATGAACCATGTATGAAAATATGATCATAAAAGTATTTTCTGAATTTCAGACAACAAAGAGAGGTCAGTGAATGTCATAACTTGTTGGTGAAAAAGAATTTTCAAGATAATGACCTCAGCAAATTACTGACAATTACTGAACACTGATGACCTGAAAAAATGGGGGAAGGGGACCTTGATGTTCTTTGTGCAGCATATTAAATGTAGAATAGAACCATAGTCTGTAAGGGAGGTGACTGCTGGGAAGGAAAAACACCAATATATGACAGGAAAAAGTAGGTTTTATTTGAGAAAGCAAAAGAAATGTTGGTCTAGCCAAAGCCCTGATCCAACATACAATAAAATGTTGGTTGGACTAAATAAATAATTATGCTGTTTCATATGCATGTGGCGGTTTCTATCATGAAGTGATTGCCTTCTGTGCTGAGAGGACTGAGTCGCTGAAGGTGGCACCAAATGTTGCTCACCATGACTTTAGCAAGGCCTTTGGCACTTGCTCACAGTGTTCCTATATCCAGATTAGTGAGACACAGGGTGACGACATAGACAGTAAAGTGGGTGGAAATTTGCCTGCACTCAAGGGCAGCGATCAGCAGTACAAGCTGGTTAACAAGGGCATCCCTCAGGGAGCAGATGCCCATCAGGGTTTTTACTAATGACCTAGGCGATGGGATGGATGGCACTCAGCAAATGTCAGGTTTTTGGCCCAGCTGAGGGCTGCCAGGTCTCCAGCCCTGTCTCTGGCCCTGCCTCCTGGATGGGCCTTGGCCTCATGCCACAGGTTGCTGGTCTCCTGGATGAACCCTTTGGCCACATTCTTTGGCCTCATCTCCAGCCCTTCCTCTGGCACCATTTACAGAGCGGGAGGCCCAGTCTGGGCCCAGGCCCAGGTTCACCTCCTGGCACATGTGGGACTGTGGGAGGACCCTGTTCCTCAGCTTTTCCCCTTGTGTTTGGGATCTGTGGGATAGTGCCCGTGGGTGAGGGCACTGCGGTCAGCCTGGTTTCTGGCTCCCCTGCCAGCTGAGGACAGCCTGCCCTCATTGCGCCCTGGCACAGAGAAAGGAAACCAGTGGAAAGTAAATTCAGGAAGAGAGCAGCATCAACTTAGACAACAAAAATACTGACATTTAGCAAAGAAATCAAAGGGCAATAAGACTCTTCTGTTAGCCTGTGCCTCACAATAAAGTATATGCTCTTTTCTTTATTAACTGCAAGAATGATGGCTCCTCCTTGATACACTGGCTGCTTGCACAGTCCTGGAAGAGAAGCAGCAGGGTACATTTCGGATTTCCCACTGTTGTATTTCCTACTCCTGGATTCAAATGAGTTGCCCATATCACAGGCAACTTTCTTACACAGGTACCCTGCTTAGCAGCACGACACAAAGTGCAGCTGTCAGTAGCAAGCAGGAGAACAGGAGACAACTTAGAACAACTTGGAAAATAAGCATATGAAATGCTATGGGTTTTTATCTCTTTTCACAACTCATGAACTTTGTAGCATGCGTGACAATATCCTAAACTGTTATGTTTATATTGTTCCAGTTATAAAAGAAGAGAAAGGATAAAGTAACATTACCTCTAAAGCTAATGAGGTCTGAGTCAGAAAATAAGAATAGAAATTAGTTTAAAACTACAGTATTTTTTCTTGATGTAGCCTATTAAAAGATGTACCTCTGGGAGAACAAAAATTATTTGGAAATCCTGTTTAAAATTAGGGAAGAGTTTAGAGAAAAAAATATATCACATTTTTGCATAAATAGATACTGATAATTACAGTAAATAAATATACTAAATATTCATGTAGTTTATTTTTTTTCAAAGATTAACAAGTTTATAAATAAAGTAGAATCAAATTCTCCAAAGAAAGGTAATATTTAATTTTAGGAAGAATGAACACAGTATGCTGATTTGGAGGGGGGAGAGTGCTGGAGAAACACAAAGTAATAGCTGTTGATTTTTTGTTTCAATAGTAAATCAATAGCAAAATTTAGTAACTATCTGCACAGTTCAGAAAAGGCATTTCAATGATTAAATACAGCCATCTCTGAAGGCTCTTTTGAGTGTCTGATTAACTCTCCACAGTCCTCAGTCGAGGTTATAATACTAATGCAAAATTAAGACTCCTTTCTGTTCCTGAGCAAGCTGCAGAAACTAGCGAAGTTACAAGGGATATAACAAGTAGTAAGAGGAAAAGAATAGTTTGGTACTTTGATTTATTACGCCACTTGTGGTTGCAAATGACCAGAGAATTTTTAAAATTGATAAATTTGAATTAGGTGTTCCCTGGCCAGAACTCAATAAGCGATTTAATGTCAGTGTGAAAGGGAAATGTGCCAACAGAACTGAAGAAGAGGAAAGCAACATGAGTACGGATTAATTTAGGAATGATATGCTCAGATAGCTGCAGGAGTTAAATTTGTTACTTTTTCTGACAGAAGATAGAAAACAATCCAACTTTCACTTCCAGGCTGATGTAAGAGTAAAAGAAAATATATGTGATTTTCCAATTTAGGAAACATTCTTATCAATAGAAAGTGACATGAGTTTCCATAACTGAAGATACAAATCATTTTTACTCAATTTTGCAAAGTACCTTCTTGGAGCTGTTTCAAATGTTTTACATTGCAGTAAACAAAAATGGGTGGAGTTTTTTTGTAACTTGCAGGATCAGTAAAGCTATTAACCTAGGGATGTAGGTTGCTCCTCTAGTCCTTGTTTTCTTCCTCCCCTCCAATATCCTGATGTGTCCCATGTCATCTGCTGGAGTAAGGGTATTACCCTTAAATCTCTTCAGTGTTTTTGCATTTTCTCTATGTATTCAAGCTCTACCCTTGGCTTTTTACAAGCATACTCAGTTTTCTCTGTGTCCTAATATTTTGCATCTGCAGCTCTCCTCAAGACTTTCCCCTTTCAGCCATGGCTCTCCTGAACCATCCACTCTCTCCTGAGCTTTCTGTCCCTATTTGGTGTGCCAGAAGGGCACTGGCAAAGCTTACTGCGGTGGGGGTTGACTGGTTGCCTCAGGTGAGTTACTGTCTGGCTTTAGATCCTCTTGTTCTCTGCAGCTAGGCAGTCAGACAGAAGGGATACTGTTGAGTTACAGCCATCTACTTTCACAAAAGTCAAAGGAATTGAATGGCTTTGAGATATCTAGACATAGTCTAAGTATAGTGAAAATGACTAAAACTGTATTTAAAAATTACTAGGGAAAGAGAGGGGCTGAATGTCACTGAAACAGTATGTTCACATAAACCTGATTTCCTTAGGAAGCGAGGCTAAAAATTATGAGTAAATGAGAACAGTATCTGGCCATCTGAATTTACTGTGTTCGACCACTGAATAATTCAAAGCTGTGCAAAGAGAGTTGAAGTGTTACTGATCCCAGAGCTATAGATTTGCTGCATTCAGCAAGGCGATTAGAACAGCTACAAGGAACAGTAAAACTTCCATGCTCAGACATGAAACAGAGATTTGCTAAAAATTGATTAATGTCGTATCATTGTAGTACTAAAGATAGATGACAAGCTTCTGGCTGCGCTGTTGAAAATCCTGCCAGAGAACATGCTTACTCTTTACAGAGCCACTATGTTTTGTGCAGAACAAAACAAACAAAAACCTTTCACATCTGACCCACAGGCTAAGATGACGGATGCAAAATCATCCATGTGATCTGTTCATGGCTATTAGACATTGTAGATTGTTTTATTGCTGTCTTGGAGTACAGCAGTGTTGCAGTGCAGATCTCCTTTTCTCAGTTGGAGGCAGGAGCACTGTTCATTCACAGAGCTCTGTCCAGTGTTCTTGAGCACCCAACATGTTTTCTTACATAATTTATAGCAGAGAAGGACAAGTATACAAGGGTTGCTGAGTGAATGAGGTAGATAAAAAATTAAACAAAGGCAAAATAAAAAAAAAGGTAAGTTGAGAGAAAACTCAGTGTATTATTTCCTGTAACAAGATTTAATCCAACACAAAGTTTTGATAGATCTCAGACCTCTTAGGCTGGTAATCCACTGTGAGCAAAGAAAGCATGACATGGAAATATGACTTTTCAAAGTGAATAAGCTGTATTTTTCAGTGAAATAGCTAGCCCATATCTAAATGACTACATCTTTATATTTAGTGTCCACATTACAACTGAACGCAGACAGATCTACTTCTTCAAAAGTACCTCAGGAAGGAGTGAGTAGCCCAGGGACAAGGAGTGGATTAGATAGGCCATTGTCACAGCTCCTTAGTCCCAATTCACAAAGGTGGAGAGGTTTTTTCAGTGTATGCCAGCATACATTATATGTTGTAATGTAAAAGTAATGCACTAAAGAAATCAGAACTAAAAGTCCAAAGAAGCACTTCATATGTTGAACTATCACTTATGGTGGCAGCTGATTTTATGTAAACTCAGTGTGTAGTTATTGTTAATCAGTTTCAAGAGCCACGAGGCCACAAATCTCAAGGAAGAGGACGTGTTTTAGGAAGAATCATACAGCATTTTCTACAAAGTAAACTATATTAGGATGTAGCTAGCTGTAATAAAAGATTTGCTTTTGTTATGTCCCTTAGAACAGATGCATTTATATCTCAGTACTTCTTTTTTCCATGTGAGAATAATATGTGTTTCCATATTCAGACTAACAGTATCAAAAACCTATCAACCACCATGCTGGCAACACAAACACTGTAAATTCAGTATGGTCATGCAGTCTAATAGGGCTTATATATTTAAGACCATTCTGAAAGTTCTGGTGATAAAAATGTTATTTCTGAATTGAGTGGTGGTTAACAAGAAAAAAGTCCATATCTTACATATATATATATCTTATGGCTTTAGAAGGAGACTGTGGAGGTTTTGTCATATTTTATGATGGGCTACGTCATGGAAGAACGCACCCAACATATGAGCAGCAGGGCCATTTCGCTTCATGACTTATACACCATCCATTAAGGCTTCTAATTTTGGGATAAACATCTGTTCCTTTATCAAACCGTATTTTTTTTAGAACCCCTGGCAAACTGTAGTTTTGATGCTGAGGATGGTCTTCTAAAGTCTGGGGCATAAAAGATTGTTGGACTCATTAAAATTGTCTCACCTTATGACTTACCCAAATTCAAACAAAAGTGAGGCCTTTGTATATCTTCATCAGCAAGATACTTGTTCTCATAAAAAAAACAGACCTAATTTTAACTTAGTCCTTGTTTTGCCCAAGTTAATATTCTTATTTAAATAAGATTCCACAGAAAACCTTGTTTCATGTATCTGCCTCTGTTTAATGATAGGAGATATGCTGTGTATTCAGCTAACAGAATGAAGTATTGTGCAAATTAACATCAAGGAAGTCCTCAAGTGAATTAGAGGGTGGACTGCATAATCAGGATCTGAGATCAAGGGCCTGAGCTGTAATGGTTCTCTTTTGAGGGCATATTTATGCTGCATCTGTGCAAAGCAGTAAAGAATGTTATGCTAGAATAAATGGCTGTGATGCAGGAGAGGATCCTCACTGAGGAATCAGAGGACATTTTATCTATAATGTAGAGACCTAGAGTTGTATGAAATAATGTTCCATAGGGAGATGGAAGAAGAAGTCTGGAGAAGCATGAGAAAACAGGAACTGCATGTACAAACTGGGCAGTTAGACTTCTCAGGACGGATCATATTAGGTAACAATCATATCTACAAGAGGTTTTGTAATGTGTTTTTCAGTGCAAATAACAGCTACAAAAGCTCTGCGGTCACTGTCCTTCGCACACAAATGCAAATACTTCCAAAGAGGAACATATATAGCAAAGTAGACCGGTGCAGATTTTATGTCCTTTTAGCATGTCAGGATATAAAACATGGGCAGATTAAGAGCTTGGTCATGTCCCATTCTGAGATTCTGCCACAAGCATAATAATTTCCATGGTTTATACAGCTCTTCTCAGCTAACTAGGCAGTAAATTACCATTTTGAGGCAGGGTCAGTCAAGATTTATTCACCTCTACAGGTAGTTCAAGCATTTCACACTCTCTTCTTTTACTAGTGATGTGTTTACTTAGTTTTTATGACCTCAAATCTGAGTACTAAGGTAGGTGCTCAGGCATTCATGCTTATCCCCAGTTTTCAGCAATGAGCACATTATGTAAAATACTTTTCTTTTTACTTCTGGAAAAGAATTCTGGTTTTTATTTGGACTTGTGTGCATAAAAAGTCAATCTTAGAATAGAATGGTTTGATGTTATCAAAATGAAATATTTTCTTTGAGCTGCAAAGGCATCTTTCAACAAGTATTCCATTGGCAGTTTGGTGTTTGTTTGGGCTTTTTCGTTAAAAAGAGCTTTTTAACTTTTGCAAAGATCATTTGCCAAAACCATGGCAGCTCTCCTTACTAAGGTCAGCAAAGTCCATGTTTCCACTATTCTATCATGATCTGAAGCTTTAAAAAGCTATTTCCATCAAACTATGAGGGAGTGAGAACTCTCAGGTGAAAACTCCCAGAAGGAAAGCAAGTCCATCAAGAATGTGCCTGAGCAGAAGGGCAATAGCAGCACTTGGACATAGACTGAGTGGCACAGAAGGCTCCAGAGCTGTGACTGGAGGGTGTGGAAAAGACAGACGAGCTGACAGGGACCAGGAAGGTTAGGGCATGAGGCAGAGGGAGGACAACAGGGAGGCACCAGTCTCATGGCAGCTGGCTGAGACCTGCTTTGGCTGTGGTAGGGCACAAGTAAGCTGGCTTCTCTACTTATTACTGGTCTCATTACACCTCTGGGAGGCATATTTGCCCACATCCATGTCTATCAGTTTATGGGCATCCTTGTGCTTTCTACTTCATAACAAAAGTGTCACAGAACACTTATGAAATCAGGACTCTCTGTTTACAGACCTTGAGTGCAGAGCTCCTTGCATGCATAAACTTATTTGTTATCCCCTTCCTCAGCAAGAAACAGGCACTGAATCATTCTCATCCAAATGTCACTGAACTTCTCCTGGTTTAGGCTGCTGGCGGTTCAGCTCTCAGAGTCAGTGTCCAGGGACACACAACTCTCATAAATTTGATGGAAATAACAGCGCCACTTGATTGACGCAGACAGTGACAGCAGCTATCAGACTTTTGGTTCATATGACTGCTTAGTGCAAGCTCAAATCCTCAAAAGCTAAATACTATCAGATTAAAGAAATCCTTTGCTTTTGACTGCTTTTACTGTTAATTTCAGTTAAGTCTGTATTTTCTTTTTAAAAACAATTTATTGCTGGGACTAAATAATGTATGCAATCTCCTGCTGACAGATTCTATCTGTCTAGCTCCTCTGATACTGTGGAAAAAAACATGGAAGATGTGGGCATTTCAGCTGTAGCTGTAACGCATTACCAATTTTATTTTGGATATAACAATGGAGACTTAAATTTTTGTGAGCAACGAACTGTCACTAGAGCTTCTGGGTACTATACGATACAATGAGTCCTAGGGCTCTATATAAAGACTTCTCTAAGATGCAGAAAACTCCTTTGACATCATGTTAAAAAAATATCTGTCTGTTGGGAGCCAGCAGTGACTGTCACATTCTTCCTACAAAGCCCTTCAGCAGAAAAGGACGGAAACATTTTCAATCAACCCAAATCAGCCTGGTTAGATGTAATGTGCAGCTGAAGACTTTCAGTGCTTTATCAGTTATTCCTGGCTTTTATACTTTTGGATTTGTTAGTTTACAGATCTGTAGTGCTCTACAAGCCAATGTAAGTTACCCCAAAATCCCCAAAGTATCTAGGAAGGTCATTCTTATCTTTCACTAGACTGTCAAACACCTGGTTAGTGTTTATTTAGTAGTAGGACAAGGGCTAATGGCTTTAAGCTAAAAGAGGGTAGATTTAAGGTAAGATATTAGGAAGAAATTCTTTACTGTGAGGGTGATGAGGTGCTGGAACAGGTCGCTCAGAGAAGTTGTGGATGACCCATCCCTGGAAGTGTTCAGGGTGAGGTTGCATGGGGCTTTGAGCAACCTGGTCTGGTGGAAGGTGTCCCTGCCCATGGCCAGGGGTTGGAACCAGATGATTGTTAAGGTCCCTTCCAACCCAAACTGTTCTATGATTTTATGATTTACAGATGAACCTGCCAAAAAGCCTGGCTTTAGCATGTGGCTATCACTAGTTCTTGTTCATCATAACAATCCACAGCATGTGAAGGCCCCATTATGTTCTAGGAGAGTGCAACTGAACCAGATCAGAACCAGAACTGAATATATTTTGAATAAAATCTGGGCTGTGCATGTTCAAGCAGCCTGACCTCTTGTTGCTTATGGCAGGCTTTTCAAAGAATTTGTCAAAGTCAGTAGCCAGGATGACACTTGCATAACTTTAAGGGTCTGAACAATCACAGTGATTTCTAGGAGGCCAACCATAAACTGAAGATAGGAGAGCTCTGAAATGCTTTGGTAAATTGGGGCAGATTTCAGAGGTATAGCAGCAGTTCTGCAGTATCTGACTTGTTGCATTGACCTATAATGTTTCAAACATCTGTTGTTCAAATATTTTTCCCTGGATTGTAAGATTATGGGGATATGAACCTTCTGTTAATTCTGCATTCAAACTGTGGTGGGGAGTAGACAAAGAGGAGCTAGCTAATGAATGGAAGGAACTGGTGATTCTGCTTCCTTGTGCCTCGTAAATTTATATCTAGAACTTATTCTTTAACTTGCTTTGAACCCTTTATAATGACAACACATTTCAAACTAAAGAGGATTCTTATTTGGTTTAAGAGAAATCTATGCAGCTCTGAGGTCTGATGTATTTTTGTCTATCTACTGTATGGACATCTACACCTGAGCTTCTGTCCTGGGCCTCCTTGTTAATCATTGGAGAAATATATACATTTTGCCATATGCATATATTGTGTGTATATATATATAAAAAAGTATATAAAATATGTATATATGTATATGTATGTGTATATAAGGTATCTTAAGCAGGTTTTTAAAACAAGTCAGATTCCCTGAAAAGTTATTTCTTCCCAGTGACTATAAAGGTGTATTAGAATGAATATATCAGACACGGATGTCTGCATTTTGGATATCTAATGTTAAGGAAAGTGTCCGCTTGCTCTGCCTCAGATTCTTATCTGAAAAATTGCTGCTTCATGTATTATGACTTATCTTGAAATGTTTGATCTTTTAAGCTTAGTGTTCTGCATTTTTCTTTACTGAATTGCATCCAATTTATTTAAATGATTCCCCTAATTTGTCAAGATCTTTTAAAGTCTGTCCTCATATATGTTTACAGACCCTCACAGCTTGATGTCATTGGAAATTTAATAAGCACACTACACTATTTAATCATTGACTACCTACTCAATGATTCAAGTCACTAATGAGAACATTGATGAGAACCGGGCACAAGACTGATCTCTGCAGAACACTACTCAATACGTAATGCTAGACAACAAAGGCCCATTAATAACTACTAAACATGGTTTCCTAACGATTTGTGTATCTGCCTGATAGTAATTTCATGAAGACCTCGCTTCCCCATTTTGTTGAGGAAAATGTACACAAAACAGTTAAAAAACAGTAGTGAGGTCAAGATATACAAGACACACTATTCTGCATATTCAGTAATTCTTACAAACAGAAGGAAATTCAGGGGATATGATATACTCTTATCTTTTAGCATGTTTCAAAAAATATAACTTTTCCTATTTTTATTATTGCAGAAACTGAAATTAAGATAACAGGTCCATAATTTACAGTCTCTCCCCTACCCCTCTTAAAGGTAAACTTTATATTTGCCCTCTTACCCTCAGGGGCTTGCTCTAGATTGAGCAGCAATGTCTGTCTGAGAGGTCTTTCTAGGCCTCTTATGGAAACAGGCACTGAGGAGAAAAATAGAAAAGAAACTTCTCGTCTCTTTCCAGATCTTGCCCTGATGTGCAGGTATACAGCATGAAACTAAAAAACAGTAATGTCAGTTCTGTCCAAAGATTACTAGGGAAGTGCCATCACTACTGATTGGAAGACAATTTTTATTAGCTCCAGAAAATGTAAAGAAGTTTAATTCAATTCAGTAGTCTCTACCCAGTTCTCTTTTGCCCTCTGAGTTTTTGGCCCTTTAACAAAGGTCTCAGTTTGACTATACAAAACCATATATGGGTTAGGCAAAGGAAGATCTTCCATTTTATACTACATAGTAAGGTCCTGGTCATTAGCCATTTTAAAAAAGTATTTTAATATAGACAATGGGATTGATTTTAATTTGTCTTGGGAAGGTAGCATAAACTCAGTGAAAATTCACACCAAAGTCACTCTATAGTAAGATATAATAATAGTAAGGTCCATGATGACTCTTTCTCAACTAAAATAACTTTAACTCAGTCCATTCTTTTTATAAATGAAACAAGTTTTCTTACTTAGGGTATTTATAACACAGTTATCTCTTTATTATTCATGGAATGGTGGTATCTTAACAAGTGCAATGAAAATATTTCTAATCTGATCTCTGAAAAATTCTATATAGCACCAGATGTTGTTGGCAATGATTCTGTATGTGATAAATAGTTCTAAAGTAACCTGAAACAGATGAACATTTTCAGAAAGTTTTCAAGCGACGTCAGATACCATGAGGGTATGGGAGTGGTCAAGCACTGGAACAGGTTGCCCAGGGAGGTTGTGGATTCTCTGTCCTTGAAGATGTTCAGACTGGACTCAGCTGAACAGAGCCCTGAGCAGCCTGCTTTCATTGGACCTGCTTTGTGCTAATCAAAGTCAAATGAGAAATAAAGAACATATTTCAAACAGTGAGACTGACTAGCCAAACTTAGACTTTTTTTCCATCTCTTGATGTCTGAATACGATTGCAAAGGTATGATTTTTTCATCAAATGACTGATCTCAGCAAACAAAACTAAACAATATTTAAGGATATTATTGTGTTGTGCTTAAAATCAAGATGAGCTCTTGGTTTCTTCTGCAGATTTTTTTTCTCATCTCAATTTTCTTTTGAAGCAAAACTAGCACTGTATTCTGAAAGAATTACCTTATACTTTTGATTTCTTATTTTGTCTAATGAGTTGAAAGTATTTCCATTTACATTTGTGTTTACTTTTCCATGTGAATTGTTACTTACAGAAATTAATACTGAACATTCTTATTTCTAGAAGTATACAGTCACTTCCACTGTTAAGAAACATTGCAGAAATGTTGAATCATAATTCCTGAACATAACAACAACAACAAAAAAAAGCTATTATTTAAGTAATATTACATTTGAAGAAGAGAGGAAAGGATAGAGGAATAACAGGAAATTCTACACTGCCTTTTAAATCTCCAAATAATTTCATGTACCACTTGGAATCTACCTTATAATAAATGAAGTAATTTTTTATTATTATGCATCACTATAAATTCTAGAGGCTACTTTTGCTTCTTTTCTTCTTCCCACCCCCCCCCCCCCCCCCCCCCCCCCCTTGGTATCACTATTTGTACTCACTGAAAAAATAATTTGACATTAGTGTCAAAAAATGAACATGGAACAATTTGACAGATCTCTTTGGGAAGATCAGAGAAGCTCCATTACATGAAGAAAACAAAGATATGACAAAGACAAGAGTTACTGACTGGCAGGAAAGAAAAGACAGGCGCTAATTACTCTGCAATTTCTTAGACTACATTTCATTTAGTATCTGAAAAGTAAAGCTATGTACTGATCCACATAATTTGTAAGTCAAGTGGAGTTTTTTCAAGATGTAATTACTTTAATGAGTATGCAATTTCAGTCACAGCTCCATCTACCTAATAAAGGGCAAAAAGATCATTAATTATCTACTGTCTAGAAGAGAAATCATGTTAAATGACAAAATTCTGTGATTTTTTTACTTTTCAT